>NC_079218.1:37939117-38054117 GCF_029633865.1 Lampris incognitus
TTCGTGGCTTGACTTTTCTCATGTGATTGTTTGCCTTTGGGTTTTAAACAGGTTCTCGCACTTTAATCTGTGAACTTCAAAATGGCTGACTTCCCCGTTTCGCTAAACAGATCAGTCATATAAGTCAGCCCTTCCTAAGGTGAACATATTTGAGCGTCCTGTGTAATTAACACTTTCGAACACACACAGACTCACCATTCTGACCTTATTCAAAGTGTTGCATGAGTTAAAGCTGGAAGAAGTCTGACCACTATGTAGAGAGAGTTGAACAGGATGATTAACTGCTGGAGGATAGTTAACTTTGGTCTAGATAGGCTGGTAAAATAAAGAGAGCAGAAACTGTTATTTGAAGAAAAAAAACTTAAAAATATATAATTGTAATGGAGATCAGCCATCTAAAACTTTGTAAGAAAAGTTGTGTTGAGATCTGGTGACTGTGGAGGCCATAGCATATGATTTACATAATTTTCATCCTCATCAGACCATTCAGTGACCCCTTGTGCCCTGTGGATGGGGGCATTGTCATCCTGGAAGAGACCACTCCCATCAGGATAGAAATGTCTCATCATAGGATAAAGATGATCACTCAGAATAACTTTGTATTAGGGGGTGTCCGGGTAGCATAGCAGCCTATTCCATTGCCTACCAACACAGGGATCGCCGGTTCAAATCCCTGTGTTGCCTCCGGCTTGGTCGGGTGTCCCTACAGACACAATTGGCCATGTCTGGGGGATGAGAAGCCGGGTGTGGGTATGTGTCCTGGTCACTTCACTAGCATCTCCTCTGGTCAGTCGGGGCTCCTGTTCGGAGGGGAGGGGGAACTGGGGGGGAATAGCGTGATCCTCCCACGCACTACGGCCCCCTGGCAAAACTCCTCACTGTCAGGTGAAAAGAAGCAACTGGTGACTCCACATGTATCGGAGGAAACATGTGGTAGTCTGCAGCCCTCCCCGGATCAGCAAGGGTGGTGAAACAGCGACCGGGGCGGCTCGGAAAACAGGGTAATTGGCCAAGTACAATTGGGGAGCAAAGGGGGCAGGGAATCAAAAAAAAGAATTGAAAGAATAACTTTGTATTGATGTGCAGTGATCCTTCCCTCTAAGGGGACAAGTGGACCCAAACCATATCAGGAAAATGCCCGCCACAGCATAACAGAGTCCCTGGACCCCCTCACTGTAGGGGTCAATCATTCAGGTTTTCCTATCATTTCTCACCAGTGTATATGTCCCCTTGTTCACCCGTTTCTCTTATCATGGAAATGCACATAAGTGCATTAGAGAGAGAGAGAGTAGTCCGGTCGGATAGTCACAACCACTTTTCCGGAGAGGGAAAGCATTTAAGGAAGAATTAAACCAGACTACACCCAAAGTCAGATGTATCCTTATGAACTTGTGAGCTAGTGAAGGTGTCCGATGTGCTACTAGTTCCCTGAAAAGACATCTGGTTTTGAGAGCTTTTGGGGTTTATTTGTGGTAAATCAGTCTTTGCAAAATTATCAATACAACCCTCCATATTTGCTCTTGCTAAGGTCAGACAAACTATCAAGATGACTTCCATTTCTGTCCAAATCTACACATTACCGCAAGAGGTAAATCATTCAGGATAGCATGCATCTGTGCAACCAACACATTCTCATCCCACTGCGTCATATTTTGATGCTACTGACGAAGCGTCGATAAATTGACGTGCAGGAAACCCTTCAGCCTCTGTACGGTGATGTGGCGGGTGTTCCATAGACTCCAATGTGAAACTTCCACCCTAATTTATGTAAATTAGCAACAAACAGGTTAGGTCTTCCGACGTAAAATTTTGCCAAATCAGTATGCGGATTAACAAGACCATACCGGATCGGTCAAGGCCCGGGTTGACAACGGCGGCCACCATTGGTGCTGTGCCCTCACAAGGTACCAATGGCAATGATAAAATCTGCTCTGGTGACCCCTGAGGAACAGAGAATAAGCTGAAAGAAGAAGAAGAAGAACAAGAAAAAAAAACCCAACAACAAACAGGTTAGGTAGTGGTTAAGTTTGGTGTATAAAGCTTAGGTCGTGGTTATCCCGTACCTTGCACACCCGTATATCAGCTCTTTTATCAGTAGCATCATATGATGCTGTGGGATGAGAGTGGGCTCGTGTTACAGTTCACCCAACAACACATTTCCATTAGCCTTAGTCCTATCATCTAATCTAGCATTATTGCAAGTTGCATAAAAGCTGCTCCCTCTTGCGCTCAATGGGGTGTTGCAGCCCATTGTCAGAGGAAATTGTGTGGTTGCCACGTACCAACTGGTGGGTTGCTGTATAAGTCTGTATCCGTGGGGTGTGATTTGTGTGTCACCATCAGGGGGTTAACAGTCACACAGTTGAGTTGTACCGGCGATCAACCCACTATATACTGTGTAACAACAAACACTGAGACCAGAAAGACTAGAAAGTCCTGAAATATGCTGGATGCACCAGATCTGAAACCAGTCGTAGAAGAGCGGGAGTGAAGATGTTAGTTTGAATCTGGTGCATTCAGCTCAGAACAGCATCAGCATCTGTAATTTATGCATAAACCCGTTGTTTGTGATTATTTTAACCAACCTGTTGATTGAATAATCCCCCTGTGAGTTGATTATTTTGCAAAGGGGAAATTTAAATTGTGGAGCTTGTGTGAATCTGCACCCTTCAGGTCTGGGTGTGAATTTGCATGCGGGTTCAAGATTTAGTCATAGGGCACTACCCCCAGCAACCATTCCCACCCAATCAAAGGTTTGCGCTGTTTCTTTCCGCCTGTTTCTTTCTGTCTCCCTTCCTCCCTCTTTGTCTCTCTCTTCCTGTCTTGGTCAGTATTTTTTTTTCACTCTGGTTAACAGTGTCTTGCCTTACGCGGAGAATGTAAATCTAAAATCACTCCTTTTCCCATCTTTTTCTATTCCTCTCTCTCCAACCCTCCCCTCAAGCATGAGGATGGGGGCCGTAGGTCCATGATCAGTGACAGCTCCAAGCTGCTGACCCATTACCACGACGATGCCAGGACCATGTATGAAGTTTTCCAGAGAGGTCTTCACATATCCGGTGGGTAGAAACCACACACACACACACACACACACGCATTTGCTTTCATTGAGTACACATCTGTATTTGTCTGTAAAACATAAAAACCTTTAAAAAAAAGAAACGAAAAATAAATTCTCTAAGATCTCGGGCCAGGTTCAACCAGTTTCTAAAAAATTGTGATACTCACCATCCGATAGGCTTTGGTAACAAAGACCATCTGTCAATAAGAAAACACGAACTGAAGCCTCATGTAGGGCGGCTCTTTTTTAGCGGACATGGTTTGGTGATTTTGTAATGAAGAGGAGCCCACAAAAGGTCCCCTGCCAAAATAACAAAGGATGAAGTCATTATGCTTAAGGGGGGGGGGCATCCGAGTGGCGTAGCGGTCTATTCCGTTGCTTACCAACATGGGGATCGCCTGTTCGAATCCCCGTCTTACCTCTGGCTTGGTTGGGCGTCCCTACAGACACAATTGGCCATGTCTGCAGGTGGGAAGCCGGATGTGGATATGTGTCCTGGTCGCTGCACTAGTGCCTCCTCTGGTGGGTCGGGGCACCTGTTTGGGGGCGGGGGGAAATAGCGTGATCCTCCCACATGCTACGTCCCCCTGGCGAAACTCCTCACTGTCAGGTGAAAAGAAGTGGCTGGCGACTCCACATGTATTGGAGGAGGCATGTGGTAGTCTGCAGCCCTCCCCGGATCGGCAGAGGGTGGTGGAGCAGTGACCGGGGACGGCTTGGAAGACTGGGGTAATTGGGGAGAAAAGGGGGGGGGATCCAAAAAAAAAAGGACATTTGGTTTTAGAAGCCGATTTCTAGTTTGAAAGTGAAGCAGAGTACGTTTTTTTTTAAGGCACTGACTGATGACATTTTGTATAACTGAGAATATACATAAACATCTATGCCAAATGTGTCTGCATTGTAAAATATGGCAGCCGGTCTAAGCGTAGCTTTGTAATGTAGTCACATGAGAAGCTGTCTGTTAGAACTGCTGCAGCAGAAAGGGGCGATCATTGGATTTAAGGATTATCTTCCACAGTATACCTTGAAGGTTTCCCAGGTAGCCGATCAGTGGGTCGAGTGTAGGTAGCGTAGCGTAACTGTAGTTTGACCTGTTGGAAAATGTTGTACGGGTGATACACGTTCCTTTTTATTCAAAGCTCCAATGTCTTGCTTGGATGTGTGTTCAACAGGTGATGGTCCTTGCCTAGGCTCTCGTCTCCCCAACCAGCCTTACAAATGGATGTCCTACAAAGAGGTTAGCACCTTTCTGACCACATCAAAGCACATAGTGCAAAGGCAAGTGAGTCAGTTGCCATGGAGGGCCATGAGTCTGCAGGTTTCCATAGCATCCCAACACCATGCCAGTTCATTTCACCAAGTAACGCATGTTTAAATAGACGGCAGAGGACTTAAGAGGGATATCAGCCGGTGTCGTTTGAATGAAACCTGTATACTTGTGGTTCTCCATGGCAGCCACTGTAAATAACACTAAGTCTCAGGTTCAATCCAATTAACATCTCTGCCGAGTTATAATGTTATTGAACGAGACACTTGGGCCCATATTCGTAACACTGGGTGGTTAAAAGCAATGTGCCTTGCAAAGTCAACACAGCAGTAATCTGAGCTCACTCATAAAAACACTGTGCTAGCAGCTACCGCTGCATAGACACTTTACCGTGGTGTTGTTTTCAGCGGTGGCCCTGGTGAAAGCCAATTAGAATTGAGATGTAAACGAAGTGTTTTTTTTTTCTGCCCCTGATCATCCATGGCCTCGTGGAAACACAACAGATTGTGAAACTTGATTGGTCAGAAAGACAAAGAAAACTGACGTCTTTGCCAATACAACTTTGTACATCAAAGATGCAGTCCATCATTTTTCTTATATTAAAAATGTCATATTTCATATCTTTTCTCACTGGCATTTTTATAGAAACAGCCATTCACTGTATTAGTGCTCTGTAATTGCGCCTATATATTCTATATAAATGTAATATTATTATTATTGTTTTTTTTTTTCATTGTTAATGGTGGGGTCCACCTTCCCTGCCGAGTAGTCACATTTAATGGTGTTAGTACAGCAAATATGTCAAGTCAGCCACAAAAGGAAAAGGAGAATAAGAAAGTTCCACATGGAAGAGCAAAGCAATCGGCATTGACACACAAATCTAAACATTATCCAACATTTAATTAGGTTTGATTAAATGTTTGATATGGATTGATATGTTGCTCAATAATACCACGTACCAACATTGCTGATCAGTCTTCTTTCTCCAAAATATGCACAGTACTGCTGGTTTATCCTATTACTGCACAGCCAAGCAAACCATGCGGCTGGGTCCACACCTTTCAATCCACCCACTCCACCTTGACTGATTCTTCTGCTCTGGCTTCGTGATTTGAAACAGCGGCTCCTCGGTTGAAAAAGTGATTATCCAATAAACACCGGGGAGGGTGGGGGGGTGGGGTGCAATAGAGAAGGTTGTAGTCTGTGATTACAAAACGTCTTTGTAATCTAATGCTTTGGTATTCCTGCTATCAAATGACCTTCTTCCTCATTCACTTACACTTTTATAACTGCAATGAACCCATGTCAATCAAGTTACGTCCACAATTATGAGGATGAACGCACAGACGGACGGACGGGATTGTGGACGTAACTTGATATGTACAACCTTAAACTTTTCACCCATTTTCTGGTAGGCGCAGATGAAAGTTTGTCGACAATTCTGTGCATGTCATTGGTATTTATCCATGGTAAATCTTGCAGGCATTGCGAAGTATATGCCATTGTCAATAGCACACGTCAACAAACAGGAAGCTGGTATAACTGCTGCAGTAGAAACCAGAAGTCAGTGGACTACAGTTATGCACAGAGAAAGTCACCCTTGAATATGGACCGTTACAGACGTTATACAGCCAAATGTTGGCTCTTGATTCGTCCAGTGTTTACGGGACACACAAATCATCAAATGGAGGCCGTGTTACCCACTATCGTTTTGTTAAATTTGGCTGTACGTTTTGAATTGGGACCTAATACTGCATTCCAGACAACTCGTAAATCGAGATTTTCCAACCACCTACTAGAAAAAGTACAATGGGACGCTTGTAAACTTGTGGCAAATCCATCTACCCCGACTTCATGGAGAGGCAGTTGTCTGACGTCGCACACCCATGGAGGCGCAGTGTTAATGGTAAACCATCAACTAAGGCAAAGTAAAGAATATTTGGCTGTGTTTAATTACAATACATACTACCCATCCATCCATTATCCGAACCACTTATCCTGCTCTCAGGGTTGCGGGGATGCTGGAGCCTATCCCAGCAGTCATTGGACAGCAGGCGGGGAGACACCCTGGACAGGCCGCCAGCCCATCACACACACACACACACACACACACATTCACACCTAGGGGCAATTAAGTATGCCCGATTCACCTGACCTACATGTCTTTGGACTGCAGGAGGAAACCGGAGCACCCGCAGGAAACCCACATAGACACAGAGAGAACATGCAAACTCCACACAACTCGAACCCAGGACCTTCTTGCTGTGAGGCGACCGTGCCAACCACTGCACCACCATGCCGCCAATACATGCTATCATATAGTAAAACCTGTTCTGCAAGTAAATTGATCTCAAAATATGTCAACAATGTTAAATAGCTTGTTATGGTAAACAATCTCTGAAAGTTATCTTCTCTGCACAAGTTATTCCTGTCTTTCATTTATATATGCAAGGAGGCTGCACTGCTGACAATTCCACTGTTTATTCACTTGCCACTAAAAACACCAGTTCATAGTGGTCAGCCATGTCTTATGTTTACGTTTGGCGTCATGCACCTGGAACGCTTGGAGATCGGAAATTGGAAATTCCGACTGGGAAATTCTGACCTCAGACTTTGAATGGAACGCAGCATTAGACCTTACACTTTATAAATCCTTCTAGGTTACAGCCTTCAGTCTCAAATTATGTTACTCCAAGTATAAGAAATATTATGTTTAAAAGGTCTTCTTCTTCTTTTATTTCTTCTTCTTCATTCTTCTTCTGGTTTCTCCCGTTAGGAGTCACTACAGTGGCTCATCCGTTTCCATATCCTATTTTAAAAAGACATAGTAATAGTACTAAATAGTTAATAACTTTATTATAGCGAGGCTACTTAAAAAAATGTTAATAGTTTGATAAAATAATACATGATGTCTGCAACTGCTAAATTGTTATCTCTTTTGTCATCTGGAGCTGATCAAACCACTATGTATTAGCAATGACAGGGAATATGGGGTTAGTGGGAGGCTTAAAGCGGTTCCAGATGATTTCTGAAGAACTCGTCAGTGAAATAATCCCTAGGGGTGAGAGAAAATGTCTGGACTTTTCTTTTTCAGCCCTTTATTTCTGTGCAATTTCACTGGCGAGTCCAGACAAGCCTTGATGACACCTCTGGTCATTGCACGAACTCGTAGCACAGTATTGTACTGAGTGTGTGTGCACCAGGCACACTCACTACAGTATATACACATTTCAGCTAAATCGTGGAGCTTTCTCTCCCAGCTTCGTTCACCATGGGAGAGTCACAAGCAACTGATTTTTTTTTTGCATCCTTGTTATTTTTCCGTAGTGCCTCCCTTCGCATTCATACAGTTCACATGCATTCACATTGGTACAGCGATAGCATTTGTAAATAATGGCGATGGAGGCTTTATTTAGGTTTTGTCAGTTTTAATGAATCATCGTCAGGCAACACACCAACACCCGTGCACCTTCCTCCAGAACTTCCCCGAGGTCAACTAGTCCCTACATTTTCCTGTATAACTTAAATCACACAGTATATGCACAAGAGCACTCGACTACCGTATATGACAACTCGCCCTCTTTTGTGTTATTTCTATAACATCAAACGAACACTTTAACAGAAATGGCTATTAACAGAAATGGCTAACAGCACATATCATGAATCAAGATGAACTCAAATTGAGACATTTCAACATATACTGGACTCTTTCTTACTCAGCCAAGGGTTACAGTTTCGTAAACACAAATAAACATTATTGACAAGAGTTACAGCTTCATAAATACAAATAAACATTATCAACATCATTGTCAATACAATTTTCCATTTGTTTCCTCCTTTCCTGTCCTTTCCACCCCCCCAAAGGCCATATGATCGCACTTGTCTACAGGTCAAGCCTGTTGACTGGCTTGCACACCCGTCCAGATCTGGTCACAGTCTGACTGGGTAGTGGGGTTGTGGGTGTAGCCACACTCTGACTGACAGGAACAGTCTCTAACATGGTGGCTCCGTCAGAGTGGGTGTCTGTCCCTGTGCTCTCACCGGACACCGCTGGGATGGGTTGGGGAACCGGCCCTGGTTGAAGATGACGGCAGTTCCGCTTCAGCTCTGCTCCTTGCTGCATCCTGATGACGAAGGATCTCGGTGTGGTGCTCTCGCTTGAGATCACCGCTGGCAAAGACCACGACTTTTCATGGTCCAACTTGGAGAATACAACATCTCCCGGTCGCAGGGCAGGTCAGGGCCTGGCTCCATGACGGCGGTTGAGATAGTGAGCCTTTTTAGCCTTTTCCCTCCCATCCTTTTCTTTCGCAGCTGTTCTGGTGGGCCATTTTGGTAGGAGATTTTCCTCCAAGGTGGGGAGTGTGGTTCTGATTTTTCTCCTCATCAATGGCTTAGCTGGGCTGTAGCCTGTGGTGGAGCAGGGAGTGGACCTATAGCTCATTAGAGCCATCACAGGATCTTCTTGCATGAGAATTTTCTTTGCCGTCAGTATGGCTCTCTGCGTGCCCATTGCCCTGTGGGTGGTGGGGGCTGGATGTGCAGTGCTTGAAGTCAAGCTGCCTCACGAGCTCCTGGAACTCCACACTTGAAAACTGGGATCCATTATTGCTCACCACCTCATCGGAAATGCCAAACCTGATGAAGACTGTTTTCAGGTTTTGGATAATTTATGCACTCGTTGTTGAGGGCAGGTACAGTATCTCTATAAAGCTGGAGTAATAATTTGAGATTACCAGGTAGCTGTGGTGTTTGTGCTCACAGAGGTCCATTGCAGTTCTCTTCCAGCGTCGCACCTGAAGTGGTGTAGAGATGAGAGGTTGCTTTTGTTGTGTTCTTCCCAGTTCACAGCACCCCTGGGATGACGTCACAAGCTTGTTTATTTCCAGAGTCCGAGCCTCCACACAGATGAACACGCTCTCTCCCTACATTTAACTAGGCCCTGGTGCCCTTTGTAAATTTTCTGAAGGATCTCACCTCTCATTGACCTTGGCACGATGATCCTGCATCCTCTGAGTACAAGGCCATTGTATTCTGACAGCTCTGATTTCGCTTGGCCGTACTCTCTCGCATCCATAGGCACACTGCTTAAGTGTTCAGGCCATACAGTCTTTATGAGCTTCATGACAGACAGCAGTTCGGCGTCTGCTGCTGTCGCCATTCTGATTTCATCCATTTTGCTTGTAGATGCAGGGACACCCCCCCCCACCACCACTGCACTAGCCACATAGCATGCCACCTCACTGCGTGTGTCAGTCTCTGTGCACATGTTAGCCAGTGGACTGCGTGACAGGGTGTCTGCAACGATCAGAGTTTTCCCTGGAGCATACTCTGCTACTGGATTAAATCTCATGAGCCTTATGAGAAGATGCTGACATCAGAAAGGCACATTGTCCAGGCTGCGGCTGTTAATGACAGGCACTAGTGCAGGGGTGGCTGTGGTTAACCATGTACCATGGAGAGCCATGTGTATGCAGGTTTTCATTCCATCTGGACTCCACACCAGTCAATTTCACTGATTAGCAACCCTTCAACCAAAGAGGGAGAATGTATCAGTGAAATCACTTGGTGTGGAGTTGGGTTGGAATGAAAACCTGCATACACATGGCTCTCTGGCACATGGTTAGCCACCGCTGCACTAGCGGCTTGTGGTCGGTTACAAGTTTAAACTGCTCCAGTCCATTGAGGTATCTGTCAAATTTCTCACACGCCCACACACCATTCAGACATTCATTTTCTATCTGGGCGTAGCGTGTTTCTGCTTCTGTGAGGCATCTGGAACAATATGCCAAAGGTTTCCACTGCTCCCCATGGAGTTGAAGGAGTACACCCCCCAATCCATAACTACTTGCATCCACTGACACAGCAGTGGGCTTGTTCACGTCGTAGTATGCGAGTACTGATGCAGTTGTCAAGAGCTCCTTGATGTTTTTCAAAGGCTGTTTGTTGTGCGTGACTCCCTGTCCATGCATTCTTGTTTTTCAGGAGTTCATACAGCGGCTGTCCTACTGTTGAGAGGTTGGGTATGTGTCTTCTGAGATAATTCACCATTCCTAGTATCCTTTTCAACTCTTGCACATCTGCTGGTGATGACAGCTGCCAAATAGCTTCCATTTTGTTGGGGTCAGGCCGGATTCCAGACCGGTCAATGAGAGGCCTGAGGAACTGCAGCTGACTCTGCCTGATGGAGCACTTCTCATGGTTGAGCTTCAAACCAGCCATCTCCATGCGCTGCATTAACTTCTCCAGGCGACTGTCATGCTCCTCTTCTGTGACCCCATAGACAAGAATGTCATCCATGAAGACCTCAACGCCCTCCAGC
The DNA here is from genome assembly GCF_029633865.1 of Lampris incognitus. Classification (NCBI taxonomy): domain Eukaryota; kingdom Metazoa; phylum Chordata; class Actinopteri; order Lampriformes; family Lampridae; genus Lampris; species Lampris incognitus. The sequence goes on from NC_079218.1 coordinate 37,949,768, forward strand.
CCTTGCAGGGTCTCCATCATGTTCCTCTGGAAGATTTCGGGTGCGCTCGTAATTCTAAACGGTAGCCGCTTGAAGTTGAATCTGCCAAACGGCGTAATGAAGGTCGTGAGCTTACAGCTGTCTGGATGCAGCAGTATCTGTAAGAACCCACTGACAGCGTCGAGTGAAGAAAAGACTGTGGCCCTGCTTAGTTTTGCTGCAATCTCATCAGTAGTAGGCAGGATATACTGTTCTTTCTTCACAACCTCATTCAGCCTCTTGAGATCAACACAGATGCGCGCTTTACTTGTGCACTTCTTCAAGACTGGCACCATGGGTGCACACCAGTCGGTGGGCTGTGTCATCCTCTCGATGATGCCATTTCTCTCCATCCTCAGGAGGTCCTCCTTTACCCTTTTCAGCATAGGGAGAGGTATGCGCTGTGTGTACAGCATATGACTGAGCATTGTCTTTCAGCTGTATTCTCACAGGTTCAGATTTTAATGCCCCATGCTCACCATATGACTGTAGGTGTTCTCTGTTGCACACCGTTTCATCCACTCTCCTCACTAGATTCATGTTTACAGACAGCGGCCTGCTGAGTAAATTGTTTACAGTGCGTCCGCGGATGACATATGCTGTGAGTGGTTGAGTCTTTCCTTTGTAGGACACAGTGCTCTGGATCTATCCTATGCACTGCAGCTTGCCGCCTGGGCTATCCAGTGGAATATCTGCAGGCTCCAGTGGTCTTTTGGGATGAGTGAGTGGTAGGTCTCCTCACGGATGATGTTATCATCAGCTCCTGTGTCAATTTTGAATTCTGGCCGCTCTGATGGCCAAGTGGAATAAACTGCCGTTCTTGCAGTCCGCTCGTCATGTGGCTGGGAGGTTCGTATCCCAGATTTGCCGTAACCGGTCACGGCCAGAGCGTCCACGGGGTAAGGCATTCATTAGGCCACCCTTACCCGAGGGATAGTGGGTGTAGATCGGTGTAGTGTTTGGGGACTCGTTCTCCAGCAACCCCCCTGGCCCATCTGGGCGCCTGCAGCCAAACAACCAAAAGCATTCTCCCTACGTCTCCTTCACTGCCTGAAGGTAATGCAGTCCATGTGAGGCTTCAGTGTGCAAAATAGCGAGAGCAGCCGACACGAGTTTGAAGGAAGCTGATGTTACGACTATCTCCTTCCTGTGGAAACGTGAGCCAGGGGAGTTATTCGACAAGAGTTCCGGCCGTATGCCATTGGGTTAATCGGGTGGGATAAGGGGGAAAAACTAGGAATAGATTTATAAAAATAATAATAATAATTCAACCGGTGTGGAGCCCACCAGCAACTCGATGGCCCATTGGTCGATGACCCATCTGCTTTACTCACAGCCCCAAGAAAGTATGACTGTAGCTGCTCTGTTTGGTCTGTAACCTCGCTCGCTGCTTTCCTGTTCCTACACTACTCCAATGTCCAACCTTGTTGCACGTATTGCATTTGGATTTTCTAGCCGGGCAATTTTCATTTTTACTGTGCTGCAGTTTCCCCACACTTTCCACATTGCCCATTATTTCCCCTGTTTGGCTTACTGTTGTGTTTGGTGTATTTGCTGCGCTTGTGAGTGACTTCGTGTATCACCCCAGTTGCCTCTCCTTGCATGCTGACTTGTGAAGCAACCTCTTCAGACTGCCTGACCATCTCTATGGTCAGCACTAATGCCAGGTCCTTCGTCGCGCCGAAGTCGCAGTGCTCCGACAGTTCATACAAAGCCCTGATAAAAGTCTCAGCTTTCTCTCCCAGTCTGCACGCGCTGATGGAAACATGCGCGTTCGTGTATTATATTCGTTCTCGGCACAAAGTACTCATCGAACTTTCCAAGCACCCTATCAAAGTCATTTCTGTACCCTCATGCTTGACTGACATCTCTGATTGGATGGCGACACATCACCTGAAGTTCAATCTGCACAAGACAGAGCTGATGTTCCTCCCGGGGAAAGGTTGCCCGCACCGAGACCAGGCCATCACCACTGACAACATCGTGGTGACGCCAACTCGGACTGTGAGGAATCTGGGTGTGATCCTGGACGACCAACTGTCGTTTGCTGCAAACGTTGCATCGGTTGCTCGCTCCTGCAGATTTCTCCTCTATAACATCAGGAGGATTCGCCCGTTCCTCATCCACGAGACAGCACAGGTGCTCATCCAGGTTCTGGTCACCTCCCGGCTGGACTACGGCAACTCCCTCCTTGCTGGCGCCCCGACGTCGACCATCAGACCTCTGGAGCTTGTTCAGAAAGCTGCAAGCCCTACACCCCTGCCCGACCACTTCGCTCTGCTGCCTCGGGATGCCTGGTTGCCCCGTCACTCAGAGGCCCCTGCTGCCGATCGACCCGGTCACGGCTCTTTTCTGTCCTGGCCCCACAGTGGTGGAATGAACTCCCCACTGATGTCAGGACAGCGGAGTCGCTGCCCATCTTTCAGCGCAGGTTGAAAACTCACCTCTTCAAGAACTACTACCCTGTTACTTGTTCTTAGCACTTATTGTATTCACTCATTTAAAAAAAAAAATCTCTTTCTTGTACTTTTACTTTAGCACTGGTTTTGCTCTTAGATGCTTGTTTAGATGCACTTATGACCTCTGATGACTAGTAGTTCTCCTGATTTCCTACGTTAAATGCACTTATTGTAAGTCGCTTTGGATAAAAGCATCAGCTAAATGACTGTAATGTAATGTAAATGCAAACGATCGGTGCATGTTCCCCAACTTGCTTCCCATAGCGTATATCAGGTTACTCACCTGCACGGCGCCATCTTCTTTGTCTAGCTTAGTGGCAGTTCTGAATCTCACAAAACGCTGTTTCCAATCCGGCCACTCACCTGGTTTATCGAAGGAAAAATTCGCCCGGGGGGGTTAAATTTAGCCATGACTCCTCTTTTTGTTTACGTCTGACACCATGTAAATAATTGCAATGTAGGCTTTATTTAGCTTTTGTCAGTTTTAATGAATCACTGTCAGGCAACACACCAACACCCATACCTTCCCCCTGAATGTCCCCGATGTCACCTAGCCCCCACATTTTCCTGTATAACATATATCACACAATATATGTGTAAGAGCAATTGACTACTGTATATGACAGCATGTTTTAATTTCTGTACTGATGCTGCCTTGCAGCCACTAACCCCCCGCCCCCACCCCCCAAAATACATATGTGTAAGTCTTTCCAGGGGTTTACCGCATTTTCGGTGACAAGCTTAATTCATTCATTCAATCTCTATTTCTATTTATGTAAACATTCAGTATTCTAAAATTGCAATGCAGTGCCCTTTACACGGGAACAAGTAAAACAAGAAAAGGGCCAGACATATGTGTGAAGAGTGTGAATAAAAGCGGTTAGAAGAAAATAAGCTTGCCCCCCGGTTCTTGAATCCTTCACTGCTGCACAAAGGAACTTGTAAAATTTGTGGAAAAACACACTGTGTGTCTTTACAATATGTGAATACTTTAAGTGTGTATTTGTGAGGAAGACTCTTAACTGGTTGGTAATTGATAAGATGAAGGGGTATTGGAGTCTTTGACTTACCAATATATTGATTTTAATCCTCGTCATCCAATCCTCAATGATTTTCGTCTCGCTTATCACTGTTTGTTAATTGCTCTTTTTTTTATTGGTCGATAGAACAAAAAGATAAACATGCTTTATGTTGACTTGAACCCGACTCTCTGTGGTGAAACGTTTAGAAGCAAAAGATGGACTCAGACACAGTCCCCCGAGATAGGGTACAATGTGAACTGCAATACTAGGTTTAAAGACGCCATGACACTGATGTCGAGGTGACCATGAGCAAGGCACTTAATCTGCCACTCCTCAAATGTTGCTGCTGAGAGACCTCCAGACCTCCAAACTGTGGATAATTGGGTGCAAGATTGTGAATGGGATACTGGACAGAGTAAGAGCTGATAAGGCTGAGCACATCTAAAACAGGTTTATGTAAAATGGGATGTTTTGAACTCAAAAGCACCAATCACCAACTCCCTCCATCAATATGTGATTTGAATGTGTCCCAGCCTTTCCAATCAACTTCTTTCCCTCCCGCTTGCTGCTGTTTTGCAGGTCACTGCTCGGGCAGAGCATCTCGGTTCAGGCCTGCTGCGCCAAGGCTGTCAGCCAAACCCAGACCAGTTCATAGGGGTGTTTGCACAAAACAGGCCGGAGGTAATGATTCAAACTTTATCCTACTCCCTCTCTATCTGTCACTCTCTCTCTCTCTTCTCTCTCTCTCTCTCTCTCTCTCTTCTCCCCCCCCCCTTTCTCTTAATTCAATTCAATTCAATTCAATTCAAATGGCTTTATTGACATAATGTAACAATGTACATATTGCCAAAGCAAGTGTCCAAACATTGAAAAAAAAGCCAAACATCAATTGGAAAACACCATTGAAAACAAACACACTACAACAAAGAAACATAGTACAGCAAAGAAACATAGTACAGCAAAGAAACATAGTACAGCAAAGACACATAGTACAAAACAAAAGAACATACTGTCATCGAATATGGCAGCAACAACGTGTGTCAGGTGACTGTCACTCATTGTCCCTCACTTTGTGGCAGGTAGCAACATAAACTGCTGCTAATTTACAGCTCTTTGGGTCTTCCCCTAGTAGGACTGGTAGTTTTTCTTCCTCTGATAGATTAAGAAAACCTCTCTCTCTCTCTTTCTCCCTCTCTCTCTCTCTCTCTGTTTCTAGTCTTTCTGTCTCTCCTTTCTTTTCTTCCTATTTCTTGTTACTTTTAAGTCTTTTTCCTTCTTTTTTCTTTCTTTCTTTTTTTGTCAAACTATCCCGTTTTCCTTTCTTTCTCACCCCCCCCCTCTCTTTTCCTCCCCCTATGGCTCTTATACCTCTTTTATTCTCGTTTTGTCTTATTCTATCTATCTATCTATCTATCTATCTATCTATCTATCTATCTATCTATCTATCTATCTATCTATCTATCTATCTATCTCAGGAAATTGGTGAACATAAAACAATAAGTCACCAACTATCCTGTTCTTTGCACACACACACACACACACACACACACACACACACACACACACACACACACACACACACACACACACACACACACACACACACACACACACACCTGACCCTTGGTGTTTGCGAGTCACTTCTGTGTTTCTCTCATGCCAGTGGATCATCTCCGAGCTGGCCTGCTACACTTACTCTATGGTGGTGGTCCCTCTCTATGACACGCTGGGCCCTGACGCCATACGGTACATCATCAATACTGGTAAGAACACATGCATTGCAAACAGACAGAACCAGCCACTGACAAAACACACACACACACACACACACGCATTTGTACACTTTTACACTAACACACACACAAACACAAAGAAGCAGGGGTAATAAGCTTAACACAGAGCTGGCATATGGTTATCCTAATTCTCTTCTCATGACCTTCACATCTGACCAGTGACCTGTTAACCCTTGTAAGTGTGAAAGATAAAGACAGTAATGCAAAGTTTTAGTTCAGCTCACACTGCAGCTAACAGTGATAAACTATATGCAGCAGTGGCTTCAACCTAAACAACTTTAAAAGAGATAATGGGGTTATCCAGGGAAGTGGACTAACATTCTGCTTTACATACGTATGAAGGAGCCTGATGTGTTATGACATGATTTTGAAACAAAGACCTAACCACCTCACCATGTAGACACCTGAGTGAGATTGACGGGCACTTTTTAATTCACTAATATTAAATAATGATACATTTTTATATTCCAAAATCTTTTTATTAGTTAAAGAAATGATCAGGGTTGGGCAGATGTGTTCCAGTTGGGCAGATGTGTTCCAAAATAATGATATATTTTTACACTATTCTCTCATTTAAGTGTGGGGATTACAATTGGTCTCCCCTTGATCAATGTACTGATGTGTTTTTTCCAGCTCCTCACAAAAATCTGTATGATCATTTCATCCCTCCCTCCCCATAAACTCTTTTGTGATGTTAATACATTTGAGTTACTACTTGAATTTGAACATAGAGGTGATTCGGACTATTTCTAAAGGAAAATCCTTATTTAAATCCATTATTTTAAGATCCCTCCTTCTTAAAGCCTCAAACTGACACCATACCCCGCATTTGTCATTTGTGCATTTTTCTTTTTCTTTTCTTCTTCTGCGGCCTATTCACACAAGGGTGCGGCTGCTGTTGTTGTGGTTGTTTCTTTTCAGCCGACATCTCCACCGTGATCTGTGACAAGGCCGATAAGGCCCAGGTGCTTCTGGGTAACGTGGAGAGACAGGAGACTCCTGGCTTGCGGCGAATCATCCTCATGGATGCATTTGACTCCGCCCTCTTGGAGCATGCCGAGGGTTGTGGCATCCATGTCCAGGCCATGAAGGAGGTGGAGGTACGAAACGAATCCCAGTCTGAATCTGAGTCCAAATCAGGATCAGAATCAGTTTGATTTCCAAGAGGTTTCCACACACCAGTAATTTGACTTGATGAGTTTCTCACCGTTGCACTTAGACATAACATTAAATTATGATATTAGAATAAGATGAGCATATGAATATACAAAGTATGAATTTATAAAAGAAAGACGTTTTATTCAAGAATTTTTATTTCTACTGATATTAAACTTGTTAAAGTATCAGGCAATGTCATCATGTAAGAGGTGGTACAGAATGACAAATTTACGGTCATAAAACATAGGGGGTGGGGGCATGGTAGTGCAGTGGTTAGCACGGTCGCCTCGCAGCAACAAGGTCCTGGGTTCAAGCCCCGGGGTAGTCCAACCTTGGGGGTCATCCCAAGTTGTCCTCTGTGTGGTGTTTGCATGTTCTCCCCATGTCTGCGTGGGTTTTCTCCAGGTGCTCTGGTTTCCTCCCACAGTCCACAGACATGTAGGTCAGGTGAATCGGCCATACTAAATTGTCCCTGGGCGTGAATGTTTGTGTGTGTGTTTTGGCCCTGTGATGGTCTGGCGGCCTGTCCAGGGTGTCTCCCCACCTGCCGCCCAATGACTGCTGAGATAGGCTCCAGCATCCCGCGACCCTAAGTAGGATAAGCAGCTTGGATAATGGATGGATGTATGGACAAAGTAGGAGAAATGAAAGTTCAAGTTGAGGCTGTGAAGCTACTTGCTACCACCAGTACTACTATTGTATTTGGAACAACAGAGCCTCTAGTTACCAGTTACAGATACCAGCTTATTTTTAGCATTGTTAGCATTGTTTTAAATGTGCGCAAATGCGCGCGCGCACACACACACACACACACACACACACACACACACACACACACACACACACACACACACACACACACACACACACACATACACTCTAAAGCGTGGGTAACGATAACTTGTTCTGCATCGCTACTGATCTCTCTTCATGCTTCATATCTATCAATTCAAGTCAGTTATTTGACAGCTGAGACAGTCACAAAATCTCACATGATGACATGCTAACAAAAATACACAAAAGATGTTTTGATTTGGTGCACAGACAACCCGGAACAGTGTATTCTAGATATGCCCCAGGGAATTACTGTTAAACCTGCTGCTTTTTTTTTTTTTTCGTCCCACAACATGCTGTAAGCATTTACGGTAATTGGAGCGTTTTATTTGTAGCGGTTAATGTGCTCTTACTTCAGCCAAAAATACTCTGGTACGGGAAACAGGTCCAGTCAGCACATTATGATCATCTCTATGGAAATCGCACGGATGTCTGTGTGCTCAGTTTCCATATCAAATTAAATCAAATCAAATCAATTTTATTTGTATAGCCCAATATCACAAATTACAAATGTGCCTCAGTGGGCTTAACAGCAACACAACATCCTGTCCTTAGACCCTCTCATCGGATAAGGAAAAACTCCCTAAAAAAACCCTTTAACAGGGAGAAAAAATAGGAAGAAACCTCAGGGAGAGCAACAGAGGAGGGATCTCTCTCCCAAGACGGACAGCGTGCAATGGATGTTATGTTCACGCAATTTACAGAATACAACATTGAAAGAGGATAACAGAATCATAATGGACATAAAATTTATGAAGAACATGATGCACAGGATGCCAAGTAGTGTCCACATGCCAACGGAGCAGTCCAGGACCCAAGCCACGCGACCAGCATCATCATGTAATAAAAGAAAAACTTATGTGAGGAGTGGAAGGGCAGGCAGCATCCAAATAGTGGCCACCATCACCACGGAGACCTGGGAGGAGAACCGACTGCACATGCATGCAAGAGAGATTCACAGGACACCATTCAAACACAGAAAAAGAGAACGGAGAAGACATCATTCAGAGAGAGAGAAAAGACATGTTAGAGAAGAGAACAGTTTGCAATAGTCATAAGCCATAATCAATTAAGTCATCAATTCGTCATAATCTATACTCGATACTCTCGTCGGCAGAAGAGTGGTTGGTAAATTCATTGAGACAGAAAACCAACCCGCCATCCAGTACAGGTTGTGAAGCACTCAACTTAAAGGCAACTAATTGTAAACTAAGGCAAAAAGATGAGTTTTAAGTTTGGATTTAAAGGACTCAACAGACTCCGATTGTCTGATGGCAGCAGGCAGTTTATTCCACAAAAATGGAGCCCGATAGGTAAAGGCCCTGCCACCAGCTGACTTCTTTTTAACTTTGGGTACACACAGGAGCCCTGTATTTTGAGAACGAAGTGCTCGAGATAGCATGTAAGGTTTAAGGAGATCAGACAGGTAGGATGGAGCAAGCCCATTTAGGATTTTATAAGTCAGCAGAAGCACCTTGTATTCTGATCTAACATGGATAGGAAGCCAATGAAGGGAGGCAAGAATTGGTGTAATATGATCAAATTTCCTAGTTTTAGTTAGGATTCTAGCAGCAGCATTCTGAACCATCTGAATACTTTTAGTACTAGAATTTGGCAGACCTGAAACCAGAACATTACAGTAATCAAGTCTGGATGAAACAAATGCATGTATTAGAGTATCTGCGTCAGCCATGGAGAGAAAAGACCGAATTTTTGCTATGTTAAGTAAATGAAAAAAGGCAGTCTTGGAGATTTCTTTAATGTGCTTATCAAAGGAAAGGCTAGGATCAAACGTAACACCAAGATTTTTGGCTGCCACACTTTGTGAAACCACAGAGTTGTCCATTGTTAACTTACTTGATCAAATTGGTGTCTGTGTCTAGCAGGGCCAATGACTAGCATCTCGGTTTTATCTGAATTTAAAAGCAGAAAGTTAAGTGACATCCAGTTTTTCACAGTAGCCAAGCAGGCCTCTAAGTTAGTGATTTGAGTATGATCATCAGCCCTTATAGGCACATACAACTGAGTATCATCTGCATAGCAATGGAAATTTATTCCGTAACTGCGTATAATTGGCCAAGAGGTGTAATGTAAAGAGAGAAAAGTAGAGGGCCAAGTACTGAGCCCTGAGGTAAACCATAATTGATGTCAGAAAATGTTGATATAATATTATTATAGCAGACACAATGTGTTCTTCCAGATAAGTAGGACTTAAGCCAAGAGAGAGCTAAGCTAGAGACACCAAAATTACAATTTAATCTATCCAAAAGTATACAGTGATCAATGGTGTCAAAGGCTGCACTGAGGTCCAGTAGTAGAAGCACAGACGTGGAATCAGAGTTGATCGCCAGTAGAAGATCATTTACCACTCTGGTCAGAGCAGTTTCAGTGGAGTGACAGGGCCTGAAAGTTGACTGAAAAGGTTCATCTTAACAATGTCAAGACGGACCTGGGCCAAATTATTCAAAAACAAATTGTGGTTCATTGATGCAGATTTAGGGGCCAGATTGTCGAATTATGAAACAGCGAATTATAAACCAATCACAGAACCTGAGGAAGAGTAGAGTTAATACACCTTTGTGTACGTTTGAAGGAAAGGAGAAGAGATTACAGGTAAGGAGGATGATGAAATGAGCACCAGACAGTATTAGACAGTAAATCCAGGATCCGTTTTGTTTTAAGTGACCACCAAACCTGACAGTAAGTTGAAGTAACCATGTCTGAAACCTTTGGAAAACAATTTTTGCCCTCGCTGCAGAATAGTTAGCATCAACGTCGGAGGAGAAATCCTAAAATATAGTTGAGTCTATTTTTAACGTATATATTTATTAGTCAGGGAAGGCTTGGCTCATTTCCATCACAGCTCCCTGACCAAGTTACACACAACAACACACATGAGCTTCCTGTTGCAACCACAGGGTTCGACTGCTGGCCGGCCACTGAGTGATTTGATTACAATAGTGCAAAGGGTGGAAAGGCAAAATCTTTTCCATTCTCCACCCGGTTCTTTTTATTGCAATTCACTGAAAAGCTGAGTGACTGAATGTTTTTACTATTGCAAGCCGGCCTGTCACAGGTCTGGCAAAAACAATAGCAACAGCGATATAAAAAAAATACAAATGCTCACTCTTCAAATGTGTATAATTCATTGATTTTGTCATCTGTATTGCAAGTCTAAAGTAGAAGTGACTTACACATGATGTCATTTCTTCCAGGCCCTGGGCAGAGAGCACCACAGAATGCCTATAGTAAGTGCCACGTCTACAAATATCCACTCCACACCATTATTAGTATGGCAGAACCACTGTAGTTTTTCTGTTTTGTAGTTAAAAATATGCCCTTCAGGGGGCATGTGGGTGGCGTAGCAGTCTATTCCGTTGCCTGCCAACATGGGGATCAGTGGTTCAAATCCCCGTGTTACCTCCGGCTTGGTCAGGCGTCCCTACAGACACAATTGGCCGTGTCTGCGGGTGGGAAGCCGGATGTGGGTATGTATCCTGGTCGCTGCACTAGCACCTCCTCTGATCAGTCGGGGTGCCTGTTCGGGGGGAGGGGGAACTAGGGGGAATAGCGTGATCCTCGCACGCACTACGTCCCCCTGGCGAAACTCCTCACTGTCAGGTGAAAAGAAGCGGCTGGCGACTCCACATGTATCAGAGGAGGCATGTGGTAGTCTACAGCCCTCCCTGGATCGGCAGAGGGGGTGGAGCAGTGACCGGGGCGGCTTGGAAGAGTGAGGTAATTGGCCAAGTACAACTGGGGGGAGAAAAGGGGGGGGGTAGAGAAAATATATACAGATACAGGAAAAAGAAGTTTAATACATTGCAGTATTAAAACTTTTTTTTTCCTGGTCGCTGCACTAGCGCCTCCTCTGGTCAGTATATATACGTGTGCGTGTGCGTGCATGTGTGTGTGTATATATATATATATATATTCCCTTCAATTCTGTATTAATCTTAGTCTAATCAATTTACAGCCAATGGAAATTGATTATAAAGTTTGAATGTGTCTCAAACCTGAATCGAGGGTGAGCTGCTCAGTATAAAGAGCAGTTAGTGTAGTAAATACAGCAGGTTTACCTCAGCCCCCTGTTATGTTCAGGTTCTAGATACAAATGTGTGACAAGATGGGTCTCGTGGCTGTAACTCACGGTGTGGCGGGTGTGTAGGTTCCAGCGTGTGCTACATTACAGACATAGTGGATACATAGGCTTGTGGAAAGTTATGAAACTTTTTTTTTTTATCTAATAATGCCATAATCATTATCTTTACCTCATTAATTAACTCATTAACTTGACCTCAATAAAACCACTTGGGTGCAGCGTTTTTTCTTTTTTTTTTTTGAGTTTGCCACTTATTTTGATGAAAACAGTATTCAATTTGTTCATTTAACGACTATGATGAAGACGGGATGCCAACAGACGCATGTGAAATGATCGACCGGTATTGAACTTGGATCACTGACAGACTTGCCCCAAGTCCTGTGACTAAATGTAATCACAGGTGTGACTTAGAGAGTGTGCCCTTAAACCTGCTAAGCGAGAGATAAACTGCCACCAATAACAAGTAGAATCTCTTATAATTTATGACGTTCTTTGTAATCTCTTATAATTTATGACGTTCTTTGTACTGGGTGTGATGCTTGTTTCGATAGCCACAGAACATGCCATACTGCCATGGAAAAAGATAAAACAGTGCTCGTTAAAACACCAGCAACTATGCACAAAATCTACTTTATGTACGTCATATTCAACATACAATAACTAAAACTATGTATAAATGCCTGTGTTCAAACAAGATGGCAGACAGCATGGTGTTCATTAGCGGTGATGGCGAAGCAACTGATTTCTTGAATTTTATCCTCTCCTATTTGTCTCTCACAGCCACCAGCACCAGAAGATCTGTCCATTGTGTGCTTCACCAGCGGGACCACAGGTATGGTCATGAACGTAGACAACACACCCACACACCTCGTTGCTCCATCCTCTGGGGGCTGGAGATACACACGAGTCACTTTGGGGATTCTTGCAAAGTGCCACTAACAATGCCACTTGCATCTCTTTATGCCAGTTAAGGATTACAGGATTAGCTATTTCTTCTATCTTCTAATCCACAGACAGCAGACACAGCCAAATGTGTTATATTTGTCATTTATAAATATTTATTCATGAATATTTGGTGGCCTGGTGGCGCAGTGTTAGTGTTGTTGCCTCACAGCAATCAGGTCCTGGGTTCGAACCCCAGGGTTGTCCAACCTTGGGAGGGGGGGTCATCCCAGGTCGTCCTCTGTGTGGAGTTTGCATGTTCTCCCCGTGTCTACGATGGGTTTTCTCTGGGTGCTCCAGTTTCCCCCACCATCAGAAAGACACGCATGTTAGGGTTAGTGCGCCTGTCTGTGTCCCTGACCGAGGCATGGCAAGACGAGCTGGAGTTGGTCCGCGGGTGCTGCACGACGGCTGCCCACTGCTCCTAGCTACACAGCTAGGATGGGTTAAATGCAGAGAGGAATTTCCCTATGGGGATAATTGAAGTATATCAAAATCAAAAAATAAATGAATGAATAGAAATATGCACATGCCAACTTGGCTGAAATGATCATTATAAACACGTACACATAGATTTTTAAGATCTGATTCATTACAAGTGTATAAAGAGGAGGTTACACGGATCCCCTCACACCCTTTATAGTTATTAGCTCTTAATCCACCACTGGCTACTTGGCACACGTTATGTGGTTTAGCACACAGGCCAAGGTGTTGAGATGTAATCTTGATTGCTGTGTTTACACATTCTGAAGTCAAAGAATGCCAACACTCTGTATCAAATAATTGACACCACCACCCACCACACCCAACACCAGAAAGACTCATCAACGTCACATCCCCCAAAAATGTTTTTTATTTGCAGCGTCAGAGTATCAGTCCAGCTTGGTACAGCTCAGTTAAAATCGGGTCAAACCTTGCTTGCCAATATGAGTCATGTTACACCCTAAATGTGACCGTTCACCCTCCCCGTTGATTATATGTTCACTGAGTAACCTATAACACAGCAGAAATCATAAGACATTATCAGTACGTGTAGAAAAGCTGTTGTGGTCCAGTTTGGGTACAGTTCTCTTCCAACTCATTTTATTAAAAAAAACAAAAACCAAATGTCTGGAATTCGGGGTTTCCTAATGATGGAAGACATCTTAATTTAGTCTTTTACGGGCTTGACAATACAACCGGCTCAATATGAGATGGGTCTTCCAGCATTCAAGCGATGAAGCAGTTGTTTGACATTTTGTTTGACAGTGTGAGGACATTGGTCCAAATGTGGTACTCTGCTGCCAGTGGTGTAAAAGTGTGCCCTGTGTGAGAAGACTGTTTTCAAGTTCAAAGGTCCATTTATAGTCCAAAATGCTGATGTAATTATTACTAAAAAACAACAACTGTGTTAATTATTTGATACAAACCATAAAAAACTGACTGTGTTTTTTAAGGAAAACAGAGAGAGAAGAGACACACCGGCTTATGTTACCATCACATGAACACCTCGGACGTTCTTCTCCATGGAAACTGTTGCGGTGTCACTTCAACTAGGGGTCTGCACAAGAAATAAGCCATCCAAAAACCACTGGATTTATTTATTCATTTATTTACTTACTTACTTACTTTGGCGTGCTCTGGTGTGTTAGTGGGTCTAATTTTGCTCATCATTTGTGGAAAGTTCACAATTTAGAGGCAAAACTTTTCCAGATAATTACTAAAAAAGGTTTGACTGCAATACCAGCGAGCTGCATTCGGTGATGTCATTGTAACCTTTTACACAATGACCATCCCATCAGACACACTAAGAGGGCAGTACGTATGTTTACCCATACCTGTCTGGTGCTCTGTCCGCCTTTACGAGTCCAAGTCTGCTCCAAATTCCCCTGGATTTCCTACACAATGAGCAGGGGTTTAAACTGCACGTAACAGCACAAGTTCCTTATAAGGTGACGCTCTTGTCTGATGTTGACAGTACAACTAATGAACCAATCATATAACAAAACTAGGAAGAAAAAGAACTAAGAAAAAAAAACTAAGAAAAAAAAACAGGTGACATGCTGCTGGTGATATTTCCCTGGGAATCTCCTAATCCAGCCACAACTATTAGCGTCCTCCTCTCCATTGTAAAGCCTGCCACCTATTGGTTGTTAAGTGTAATTTCTTTCTCTCTGCAGTAAAGAGGGCATTTCCCGAGCAGCGGCAAACCCTGCTCGGGAATTGCCCTCTTTTCTGTCCACACTGTTATCTGTGAACAGATTTTCCTACCTATATCAATGTTTTATAACAATTCATCTCTGAATACCGCAGTATTCTCCCATCTCAGTGAGGTTGCTGCACGTCGTATTGATGCTTCAAATTACAGGCTGCAAACCATCTTTATGGAGCAATGGGCCTCGTTTATCCATCGTTCGTATGTACAAATTTGTTCTTACACACCCGTGGGTTTTTGTTTTTTTTTAGCCCTGAAGTTTGTCTGAGAGACCAGTGTAGAACCTGCGTAACCCCTGTCTTTGCAAGCCTGGGTGACTGCTCGTTGCAAGAGGTAGACAATACATGTTAGGGGGAAGGAATTACAAATAATGATAGGTCAGCGATATAAACAAAACAACGGCCACTGCTCAATTTACACCATATCTGGTGCTGCTTTTTTCTTTTCTTTTTCTTTTAACATGTGTAGAATCACCAGAGATGCAGCTTTCATAGTTTTTGAATGAGATCCAAACAGGTTTTAGTACGAGGTTTTGGGGTCAGGTTGTGGGTTCAGCGGCAAGACAGCGTCTCTAGAGGTGGGAAATACTCAGGACACTTAAGTGTAGCAGGCCCGACCTTTGGCCTGTCTGTCTCAATCTCCAGAAATCCCCTCTTACCTGCTGCATTAAGTTTTCATTTAATCGTTTTCATCTTTTTGAAACCTTTACTTTTATTTAGCATTATTATTATTATCATCATAATCATCATTATTATTATTTTGATTTGCCCCCCCTTTTTTTTCCTCCCCAATTGTACTTGGCCAATTACCCCACTCTTCGGGGCCGTCCCGGTCGCTGCTCCACCCCCTCTGCCGACCCAGGGAGGGGTGCAGACTACCACGTGCCTCCTTTGATAATACACCTGGAGTCACCAGCCGCTTCTTTTCACCTGACAGCGAGGAGTTTCGCCAGGGAGACGTAGTGCGTGGGAGGATCACGCTATTCCCCCCCAGTTCCCCCTTCCTCCCCGAACAGCTGCCCCGACTGAGCAGAGGAGGCGCTAGTGCAGCGACACATACCCACATCCGGCTTCTCACCCGCAGACATGGCCAATTGTGTCTATAGGGGCACCCGACCAAGCCGGAGGTAACACGAGGATTCGAACCGGCGAGCCCCGTGTTGGCAGGCAACGGAATAGACTGCTGCAATACATGGACACCCCCATTTTTTTATTTTTTTTTTATTTTTTTACATAAATTGCTGTTGTGATGTAGCCTGGGTGTGCATGATGTTAGCGTGTCACTTGCTACTGAAAGCGTTGGTTTGAATTCAGCTCAGGGACTTTTTAAGCCCTCGATGGAGAGTCATCCAAACCCCGAGTGTTCACGAAAGCCCTAATCTCACACAGTTATACACATTCATTTACACCTGGGAGCTCCTACTGCCGGTCGCTAATTAGCTTGACTTAAGCAGTCAGGGGTTGAATGCTTTGCTCAAGGGCACCTTGGCAGCAGATGGCCGCTGAATTTGAAGCGGCAGCTTACACATTGCTACCGTGTCTGACGTTCCCAGGCGGCTGGGCACAAGGGTCATCCATACCTGTTATAAAGAAAAAAGGTGGTGCGTGTGTCACCTTTCTCCACACATCACTCGTCATTTTTCCCTGTTCAAGTGGCAGTTTCATCCTCCCATGTAAGTTTTTGAGGTGTGGTTTTATGGATGTACGAGTATCTTTGATGCATTTTTTTTCTTCTTTTTTTTCGTGTGCTCACACAGGAAACCCAAAAGGAGTTATGCTGACTCATGGGAATGTTGTGGCAGATTTCTCAGGCTTCCTCAAAGTAACAGATGTGAGTAAAACAAAACTCTCCTCCTCCTCTTCCTGACTGTTCAGTCATCACCCCTTCCAGCCCACTTCATTGTCTTTTTTGTTAGGCTAAACTTTTGCAGGAAAGCATGGCTGCGGCGAATGTTTTGAAGTTTTTCAGGGGAAGGTGGACAAGGGTCCTTAGATGACCCGATGTAAGTTTTGGCAGTAACTGGGTAAAGATCCAAATCACCTGCAAAATGTAATCAAGTTCACCAAAAAGGTCAAAATCGTTGTTTGGTCACAATGCTGCCATAAATGGGTTGAGTTACCTCAAATTAACGACGAAATGTTTTGACTTTTTTTATTTCCAAGCTACAGTCCTTTCCATTGCAAAAGTGAGAAATGGATTCTGGCACAGTTTGTTTATTCACTTACTTTCTACGCCCTAGCTACTTAATCCAACCCAGTGGCACTGCAGGGTTGAAACTGTTTGCAGCTGGCACTGGCTGCAAGCCTGGAATATATCTTACACAGGCCGCCAGTATCAGATTCATGCCTTTTAGTAATTACGCTAAATGGATAATGGTTAGGGTACCTTTGAGTCTGTCAGAGTTTGGATTGATTTCACGATTTCCTGTCGCCGCACTCCTACCATATTTAAGAGAGACTAACCACATTTTATAGTTTGTCCCAGGTTCAATTTTAAGTTATATCTGGCACTCGTTTTTTTTTTTTTGTTATTGAGTCATCTTGTAGTGAAAATTGCTTTGAAAATCCCTTTTCTCTTGTAGTCAGTGTGTTTATTTTATCTACATGTTTCCCCCTCTCCATCTCTGTCTCTATCTTGCTCTCTCATTTCCTATCACTCCATCTTTTACAGAAAGTCATATTCCCCAACCAAGACGACTGCCTCATCTCCTTCCTACCACTGGCTCACATGTTTGAGAGACTAATAGAGGTAAATGGAGCTCGCTACTGAAACTCAGATCCAGTCTGACAGCCACAGTGAATGGGTGGTAAAGCTGGAGTGTGGGTTAGGAATGTTGAATTACAAACAATGGATGAGTAACAGTTTGCACATGTGTTCCAATTGGGATCTGTGTGTGTGTGTGTGTGTGTGAGAGAGAGAGAGAGAGAGAGAAGAGAGAGAGAGAGAGAGAGAGAGAGAGAGAGAGAGAGAGAGAGAGAGAGAGAGAGAGAGAGAGAGAGAGAGAGAGAGAGAGAGAGCGCATCAAACATATTGATACCAGTATAAAAAGAAAAATCATTGGAACATAAACACTGAAAGTTTCGTTTTCTGTCGGGTTTCTTTGGGAAAACCGGGACTTCATACTCATGCAGAGTCCACTATTCAAACTGAAAGTATGACACACACGACCAATAATGTTTGGCTGACGTCACCTAATTGCACAGATGAGTGCTGGCCTGTCCAGGATTTCTCCCTGGGGCCTGCTGCCCAATGACTGATGGGATAGGCTGCAGCATCCTGCGACCCTGATCAAGCTGAGCTTCTTGGATAATGGATGGGTAGATGGAGTGCTGCCATGTTGTTTATACTGGAGTTCATTTCTAAAGCTTAATAACTCCTGCTTTCAAGAAAGGCGAACTTTGCCATATACGATGATATTAAATGACAATGTGCAGTATCTGATCTATCAAATGCAAAATATTTCATTCAAAATCCGAAATAATTCAGATGATTAAAACAAGTGCAATTAACCCCTGGGGTTGGGTTTTACAACTGCCGGCAAACCTTGTAAGGATCAAAACGTAGCGCTTTTTTACAGAGCTATATATAACCAGAGCTATATATAACCTTTATCCCTGGAGAGTCCAGGGATAAAGGTTATAAAAAAGGCCCATGCTCAGTGACTATGGGCCACCAAAGGGCTCTGGGTCTTACGAGACAGCCGGTCAGGACTGAACTCTGATTCGGTGTAAAACCAGTTTGATACTGGATCGCTGGAGCAGCCGGGTCACCCGAACGACACTTTCTGGCTATGCTGCGATTGTTTGACGAACTCTTGGAGTCTTCAAAATCAAATTTAAGGGGTCGAATCAAACCGTGCGGTTGCTGGTATGCGTGCACATTCGGAGCGGGACCGTTCAGATCAAAGCAGGCTTTTTTTTTTTCCTGTAATCTGCAATAGCTTTTTGTTTTTTGTTTTTTTATTACTATAGCCCTGTTGTAAAAAACAAAAACAAAAAAAACGTGAGACCCAAGCACAGGAAACCACCTATATTCCCCAGTGCTCTGAGCCTGGCTTTCTCATGTCAAATACACAGCCTCAGGCATGTACACAATGTACACACACGCACACACAGCTATTGCTTGTTCAAACACAGCTCCGTTCTGAATCATACAACTACAGTTTACACATACCTCCTTGCAAGCTTATGTAAGGCCTAGATGTCAGCGCTATTTCCAACCAGAGGAAGAGGGCGGTGGCTTTGCACTGCTGTGTCCTCAGATGGCCTCTGAAACAGGAAGTGATCCAAATATGGGGGGGCCTTTGTAAAAAAAAAAAAAAGGCTCTGCATATAACCTCAGTTGCAGAGTTCAACAATGCACACTGCAGCTACGGACGCTTAGCTAACACAAACGACTTGTAACCCTTCTGTCACCCTGCAAAACGTTAGTATCGAAACGTCAGAGAAATGATAAGCGCTCTCGTTTTGTCACGAGAAATTATATTTATCCAGCTTTTCTCTCCAACCGTACACACACCAGCTGATTTTACTGATTAACACAACTACAGCCAGAAAGCAGAAGACTTGGTTGGTGAACTCAGCTGGTGCAGTGTTGGGTTGGAGGGAAAAGCTGAATACACACGGACCTCCATGGCACATAATTGAATACCACTAGCATGGCATATGTTCCTCCCACAATTGTGCTTGAAAAGTTCAACAACTGCTGCTAGCAGCTGTTGATTTGTAGATTAAAAAAAATGTTTTCAAGGGTGGCAGTGGGGACTGTTTTACAGAAGCCATACCATGAAAGATCTTCTCAGACCATGTATATTTAAAATCCATTTGAGAGCTCAGAAATAAGTGTGTGGTTTAGTTTTATGGTCATTTTCCTCCTCCTTGTGTATCACGACACAGAATTATTATTTTTTTGCTAATTCTATTCTCATTATACTAATGACCGTTGTGAAAATTCATTTTATTGCTGTATTCATTCACTACACTGTCTTCAGAATATGTGGTATGCAAATCTCTGGTATGGATAGAATTCAAATATTAATAATAGCCTTCTTAATGCATAGCAGGGTTCTTAATTCAGATAGCACTAGGAAGATGGAAAGGGTTGTTTTTTTTTTGTCAATTTGTCTAATGGGGGGGGGGGCACAGTGGTGCAGTACTTAGCGCGGTCGCCTCACAGCAAGAAGGTCCTGGGTTCGAGCCCTGGGGTAGTCCAGTCTTGGGGGTTGTCCCGGGTCGTCCTCTGTGTGGCGTTTGCTTGTTCTCCCTGTGTCTGCTTGGGTTTCCTCTGGGTGCTCCGGTTTCCTCCCACAGTCCAAAGACTTGTAGGTCAGGTGAATCGGCCGTACTAAATTGTCCCTAAATGTAAATGTGTGTGTGTGTGTGTGTGTGTGTGTGTGTGTGCCACCCAATGACTGCTGGGATAGACTCCAGTATCCCTGCGACCCTGAGAGGAGGATAAGCGGTTTGGATAATGGATGGATGGATGTCTAAGAGGGTGGATTGCAGAACCCCCCCCCCCCAATGTGACTTGATGATGCCTGAACATTACACCATTCATTTCTACAGGGGAAACACATTTCCCTTTAAACTTTAACATCTTGAATAGTGTAAAGAATATCACCTTTAAACCGTAAAAAGGGAGATGCGTTAAAAAAAATCGTCCAGAGGAAGAGGATGGTGAAGCATGGGAGAGAGCCATTATATTGTTTGCTTGACAGGTAGTACACTGAAAATGGAGATTATTTTGCATTACTTTGTGAGTGTTTTGTTAGAGGTCACCCACTGCTTGTTCATTTGTGTTGTGTTTCCTGTTGACTCTGACATGCTAAGACACGCGCACACGTCCCATCCGTAAATATGGTTTTTGCAGACACGTGGCTAAGAATTTGCATCAAAAGGGTACATGTTGCATATGGGAAGGGTTTCATTCTGTGCTAAACGGTGTACAGTGTATCCGTTTTTTCAAGAAAACCCAGTGCCTCTGTCCCCCATCTCTGCCTTGTTGTATGCACACTTAACCAAATTGTTCATGTACCCTGGCATGTTTTAACACAGCGAGTGTTTTTCCATAGTCGGTGGTCTACTGTCATGGAGGACGGATCGGTTTTTACCAGGGAGATATCCGTCTCCTCTCGGACGACATGAAAGCCCTGCGACCCACCATCTTCCCTGTGGTGCCTCGGCTGCTCAACCGCATGTATGACAAGGTGAGAGGAACAGTTTGGGAGGGGAACAAAAAACAAAATGAGAAATTCCCCAACTTGTTTGGGAATCAGACCAGTTTACTTGTTGCTTCGCGTGTTGTATAACTGGGTCTGCTGTTGCATTAAACAGTGACATAAACTGTTTAGGAATTCATGGTGTGAGTAAGAGCATCAGCTGAGTGTCTAAAATTTGAAAAATAAAAAAAATGCAGGGTAAGCATTTCCAACCAAAATTAAGACATCTACAAAATGCCAAATGCTGTATGGCGTGAATGCCAAGCTATTGTTAAAGTTATAAGATATCCAATGATCTTTGTGGCACAATAGTTATTTATATACTTTTTGGGGGGGGAAGAATAATCTTTTTTTGAAATGCTGACTCATGAATTCAAGTTCAGTGTTTTTATATTTTCAGAATTTTTTTGAATAAAATCCTTAGAATTTAAAATCTTGGTGGGCCTCCGGGTAGCGTAGCGGTCTACTCCATTGCCTACCAACATGGGGATCGCCAGTTCGAATCCCCGTGTTGCGTCCGTAGGGACGCTCTGGCTGTGTCTGCGGGTGGGAAGCCAGATATGGGTATGTGTCCTGGTCGCTGCACTAGCACCTCCTCTGGTCAGTCGGGGCGCCTGTTTGGGGGAAGGGGGAACTGGGGGGAATAGCATGATCCTCCCAAGTGCTACGTCCCCCTGGTGAAACTCCTCACTGTCAGGTGAAAAGAAGCGGCTGGCGACTCCACATGTATCGGAGGAGACGTGGTAGTCTGCAGCCCTCCCCGGATCGGCAGAGGTGGTGGAGCAACGACTGGGACGGCTTGGAAGAGTGGGGTAATTGGCCGCATACGATTGGGGGGGATCCAAAAATTTTTTTTTAATAAATTTAAATCTTGGTTCAGCATAGTTCTGGTAGCTAACGCTTAATAAGAGAGCTGAGAGTTATTTAGGACTGATTTAGTGGTGATATGTACTTTCTGCTTTTTCAAAAGGGGGGAATGCCCGCATCTGAGATGAGCATTGCTCCAAGCAGTAAGTCAAACCATCCACAAGTGGCAAATTACAAAATGTGTCTTTTTTTTGCTTGTTTGTGTGTTTCTTGGCAGATTTTCAGCCAGGCGAACAGCCCCTTGAAGCGGTGGCTGCTCAACTTTGCCGCGAAGAGAAAAGGTGCTGAGGTCAGCAGCGGAGTCATTCGCAGTGACAGCATCTGGGATAAAATTTTCTTCAGTAAGATACAGGTACACACCTCTCCTCTTCCTCCTCCTGCATCTGACTCCGATTAGGAAGTCTCAACTCCATGAGTCTGCATGCTCCTACAAAGTTGTGTTGGAAAGATAATAAACGTTGTATTGTAGTGCGGCAAATTTTGAGTTTTTGTGCATCCGTGAAGGTGAATGTGCATTGTGTATTTTCTACTTGAATCCTGACCTCATTCTCATGCGATGTAAACAACACCAAATGAAAGCAAGCAAGACGGACATATTCAAATAGAAAGGTAGCAGCTACACTGTACATTTGTCGTCACCTGCAGTTTCATTTGCAAAGTCCCTCAGAAGGAATTATTTGCGGCATTTGCTAGATAGTTTTGTCAAGGACTGCAGCTTGGAATCGAGACGTTTTTAGTGTGCAGGCAAACAAAGAGCCCAGCAGTCACAGCCCCCTGTGTTTCTGAACGTAGAAGTACGTAGAAGGGAGTCGAGGGCTGAGGGAACTAGTCGTTTAGTGCATTTCAATCAGTTCTGTCCAACAATTCCTACTGATGTTGAATAGCCATATTATGCTTCAGGAAAGCCGGAATATTACATGTAGCACCTTTAATTAATATTCCTGATATCCTTTCCTCTTGTTGCATTGTTGTGTGATTGCTGCAGAAAATTGCTGCAATCACACTTAGTTATCTTCACTATTTATCATGATTTTTTTCATTATTTTTATTTTTCTGTACGTTTTCTGGATCGCATCTACTCGCACATTTTTTGCAGATAAGACACATACTTCCAATTTTCCCATGTAAAGCATATGTGTGTCGTGGTGGCTATTACTTCTCTTTTTTATATCTGTTACAGTTGAGATATGAATATTTTGCTGTAATAATTTTATGAATGGCCGTCTATGGGAAAGCATATGTATTCTTTAATGGCCCAGCATATTAAAGCATATAGTCAATAACGCCACGATGTGGTTGGTTACTAAACATTTTGTATTTTGGATGAACCCTTAGAGTGGAAGAAAAATTATTGTACAGTGGGCTCCGTGGATGAAGCTGATTCGGCTGATATAGGCCACGCCCATTTCCACCTATAAAAATGTTCCGCCATTTTGTTTTTTTGTTTTTTTGTAAATACATTTTCTTTTTGCCTTTTTTGGCACATATTTCATAAAATCTTCACCACATTTGGTACATACCATGTTTGGATGACCCCCAAACAACACCTACGAGTTGGTTTTTGGTATCGCTTACCGTTTGTCTGTAATTGGTTGTCACAATTTTAAAGGCGTGGCCTGATGCACTCAATGGGCCGTAAGTCTTCAGTGCAAAATTGGATTGCAACCAATTTTGTAAATATTCAACATACACAAGTGTGTCACATTTGATACAATTCTACTAACAGGGGGCGCTACAGTAACAATTTAATATGATATTTCTTCGTTTCCGTTGTCTTTGATAAGATAAAACTTGGTACACAGCTTCTGCATGAGCATGTGCATGACTTATTGAACCATGGCACCAATAACTTGACTTGTGCTATCTTTTAGTGGTCATTCTCATTGTAGATTTATATATGCAATATTCTAGCTCTTATAAAGCGCTTTGAGTGACTGTTGCGGCTAGAAAAGTGCTATATAAAATGCAACTTGACTTGACCTGACTTGACTTTTTGGCCATTAATAAAACACCACCATATACTATCTTGAGCACATTATTCTATTAGAATTGATTTTGAACTTTGGTTAATGTACACATCAGTCACCAGAATAAACAGATGCAAGTGCAGCAATCACATGAATTTTCTTTACAAAATGCACTTTTGTCTGGTTGATGATGTGAAGAGGGAACAACCATCCCTGAAGGGGGGGGCCTAAGAGTACATCTGCCACCATCTTACAATGCTGTGATTGCAACTATTCCCAAATCTTCTGTGAATAGTACACATGGCCATTGAAACACTAGTTAATGGCCACGCCCATATTTGCATATGAAACTGATCATTGGGTTCAGTTGTTATTGTTTATAAGGGGTGGGGATACCTGCAGTCAGTTTAGACTGAAGATGTCACTTAGTTGAGTGATGAAACATATCTGTCAATAAACGTTGTGTCCAAATGAACTGATTCAACCTTCTTTGAGTTGATGATGTTATTTTACTGCAGGCCAGTCTGGGAGGAAGACTGAGGATGATCATAACAGGAGCGGCTCCAGCCTCCCCAACGGTCCTGGGTTTCCTTAGAGCAGCTCTGGGATGCCAGGTCAGGTCATACTGACATAAGCTTACTCCCATTACACACACACACACACACACACACACACACACACACACACACACACACACACACACACACATAGATCCATACAATGAACCATGGACCCATACATGAACCAACAAACAACAAAAATAACATTCACACAGTCATACAAATAGACATAGCATTCTGCCCTGTTTCTCCAATGTGCACTGCACTCCCACATGCAAACACATGAGTGCACACACATGCACACACAAATATTCATTTGCATCTATCACACTGACAAACAGACATACACCAACACAGGTACACTTTAATGTTCATTAAAACATATTCCAATACAAATAAACAGGACAGTATCTGTATCTATGACATATAGCATTCCCCCACACACACACACACACACACAGTACATACATATATATACACTACCGTTCAAAAGTTTGGGATCACCCAAACAATTTTGTGTTTTCCATGAAAAGTCACACTTATTCACCACCATATGTTGTGAAATGAATAGAAAATAGAGTCAAGACATTGACAAGGTTAGAAATAATGATTTGTATTTGAAATAAGATTTTTTTTTACATCAAACTTTGCTTTCGTCAAAGAATCCTCCATTTGCAGCAATTACAGCATTGCAGACCTTTGGCATTCTAGCTGTTAATTTGTTGAGGTAATCTGGAGAAATTGCACCCCACGCTTCCAGGAGCAGCTCCCACAAGTTGGATTGGTTGGATGGGCACTTCTTGCGTACCATACGGTCAAGCTGCTCCCACAACAGCTCAATGGGGTTCAGATCTGGTGACTGCGCTGGCCACTCCATTACCGATAGAATACCAGCTGCCTGCTTCTGCTCTAAATAGTTCTTGCACAATTTGGAGGTGTGTTTAGGGTCATTGTCCTGTTGTAGGATGAAATTGGCTCCAATCAAGCGCTGTCCACTGGGTATGGCATGGCGTTGCAAAATGGAGTGATAGCCTTCCTTATTCAGAATCCCTTTTACCCTGTACAAATCTCCCACCTTACCAGCACCAAAGCAACCCCAGACCATCACATTACCTCCACCATGCTTAACAGATGGCGTCAGGCATTCTTCCAGCATCTTTTCATTTGTTCTGCGTCTCACAAACGTTCTTCTTTGTGATCCAAACACCTCAAACTTGGATTCATCCGTCCACAACACTTTTTTCCAGTCTTCCTCTGTCCAATGTCTGTGTTCTTTTGCCCATCTTAATCTTTTTCTTTTATTGGTCAGTCTCAGATATGGCTTTTTCTTTGCCACTCTGCCCTGAAGCCCAGAATCCCGCAGCCGCCTCTTCACTGTAGATGTTGACACTGGTGTTTTGCGGGTACTATTTAATGAAGATGCCAGTTGGGGACCTGTGAGGCGTCTGTTTCTCAAACTAGAGACTCTAATGTACTTATCTTCTTGCTCAGTTGTGCAACGCGGCCTCCCACTTCTTTTTCTACTCTGGTTAGAGCCTGTTTGTGCTGTCCTCTGAAGGGAGTAGTACACACCGGTGTAGGAAATCTTCAATTTCTTAGCAATTTCTCGCATGGAATAGCCTTCATTTCTAAGAACAAGAATAGACTGTCGAGTTTCAGATGAAAGTTCTCTTTTTCTGGCCATTTTGAGCGTTTAATTGACCCCACAAATGTGATGCTCCAGAAACTCAATCTGCTCAAAGGAAGGTCAGTTTTGTAGCTTCTGTAACGAGCTAAACTGTTTTCAGATGTGTGAACATGATTGCACAAGGGTTTTCTAATCATCAATTAGCCTTCTGAGCCAATGAGCAAACACATTGTACCATTAGAACACTGGAGTGATAGTTGCTTGAAATGGGCCTCTATACACCTATGTAGATATTGCACCAAAAACCAGACATTTGCAGCTAGAATAGTCATTTACCACATTAGCAATGTATAGAGTGTATTTCTTTAAAGTTAAGACTAGTTTAAAGTTATCTTCATTGAAAAGTACAGTGCTTTTCCTTCAAAAATATGGACATTTCAATGTGATCCCAAACTTTTGAACGGTAGTGTACATATTATACATATTGTATATAATGTATATATAATGTATATATAATGTATATATATATATGTGTGTGTGTATATATATGTATATGTATATATATATATATATATATATGTTATATTAAACTGGTCTGATTCCCAAACAAGTTGGGGAATTTCTCATAAAGAATTTACTTGATTATTTTGCTCCTTATTTGTTGAGCACTTTCCCTACCATTGAGTGTTTCTTTTAACAAAGCTATATACGTATATATGTCCTGTGATGGCTGGGTGGCCTGTCCAGGGTGTCTCCCTGCCTGCCGCCCACTGACTGCTGGGATAGGCTCCAGCATCCCCACGACCCTGAGAGCAGGATAAGTGGTTCGGATAATGGATGGATGTAGAAAAAAAACTTTAATGCAATTAATTTTTAATTGCATTAAAGTTGTTTTCATACTTCTATCTTAATATTCCGCTCCTCATTTGTTGAGCACGTTCATCGACACCATTGACGGTTCCCGAAAAAGAAAACAAACTGCTATATCTATATATATATATATATATATATATATATATATATATATATATATATATATATATATACTATATATCTATATCTATATATATATATATCTATATATATATATATAGATATATATATAAAAAACTTTGTTAAAAGAAACACTCAAAGGTAGGGAAAGTGTTCAACAAATAAGGAGCAAAATAATCCAGTGAGTCAAGCAAATTCTTTATGAGACAGTACAAGCCTGTTTCATGCCATAAGCAATCATCAGCTGTCTATATACATATCTATATCCATCCATTATCCAAACCGCTTATCCTGCTCTCAGGGTCGCGGGATGTGTGTCTATATATATATATATATATATATATATATATATATATATATATATATATATATATATATATATATATATATATATATATATATATATATATATATATATATATATATATATAAAACTTTGTTTAAAGAAACACTCAATGATAGGGAAAGTGCTCAACAAATAAGGAGGAAAATAATCAAGTAAATTCTTTATGAGTCAGTACAAGCCCATTTCATGCCATAAGCCATGATGGCTTATGGCATGGCTTTGTTCTCTCCAGTTTTGTATATTTTTTTGTGGTGTCGTTTTCTTTTGGATATGTTTTTTTGTCTTTTGTGTTGCACTGCTGTGGGCTGGGAGAAACAAAATGTCGTCTCTTTTGTGTATGAATGTACATGACTCAGATGACAATAAATTGTTTCTGATTTCTGATATATATATATATATATATATATATATACTCACTTCTAAACTAAAACACAGACATGACACATGACACACACACAACCCTGTGCTAAAATTGGGCTCTGTTTTGTCTGTGTGTAGGTGTATGAGGCCTATGGCCAGACAGAATGTACAGCTGGCTGCACATTTACCACTCCTGGAGATTGGACCTCTGGTAAGATCCCAATGTAGTATGTCCTGCAGAAGTGTCTTGCAATCCCAGAGAGATTCTAGTTTACTCAAGCTTACTTTTACATGAAAGGTTAACGTGTGCATTTCAAAGATGCACACATGTATATATGCAGACACACACACACACACGCGCCCACACCCACACCCACACACACACACACACCTACACATGAGCACACACCCACACGCCCGCACACACACACGCACACCTACATATGAGCACACACCCACACGCCCGTACACACACACACACACACACACACATGCCCACACACACACACACACATTCGCAGACACACAGAAGACTGTGTGGAACTGACAAATTAAACACCTTATGGAGCAATATCTAACCAAGTGATTATTGGATTGGCGCCTGTTTGGGCCAGTAAAGAATTTTCCTCTACGCGCACATTCTCCCTGTCTGAAATGTTCTGTGTGTTTGTCAAGAAAGCTTGACCAGAAAGAAAAAAGAAAAGAAGAACGTTTTCCTATCATTAGTTATGTATAGATGGAGACTGATAACCCAGTCATAAAGCAATAAGGGCATTACTCTTGGGAAACGGGTCATGATAAACGTTATTATCAGAGCAACCTCAAAATCAGGACAAGCATATCATGATAAAGACACCTCCATCTTTGCTCCACCTTCTGATTCATATGCACCTTCACTCTCTTTGGGCTTTTTTTTCTTTAAACACACTAGACACGGTGAACGGGCTAATACAAACATGAAACTAGCTAACAGGTAAACTGTCAGACAAGATGGCAAGTCACGAACGCTAAAAGATATGAACGCAAAGAAAATGATATGACTTGCTTGACAAGACAAGCAATGCTGTGCATGATCAGACAGAAAACAGGAAGTGACAAGACCGTAAATAACAGAAGAATGGGTGTACTGATTACTCCCAGTAATTGTGGTATAGGTGCGTAAAAAAAAAAATCACAGCAATCGCATTGTCAAAACCTCAGACACCTTTATTCCTCCAGCCCTTTCCTTCCACCTTCATGTCTACCCAACCAACCACACCTGCACACACACACACACCACACAGCCTTATATGGTTATAAAAATTCAGGCAATTTCACTGGCTCCTGAAAGGTGGTTTTCTCCATCCTGAGTGACTGACAGCACAGATTCCTATGATCAACCTGCTAGACTAAAACTGCATGCATGTCCACGCATCTTATTGGCGGTCAGGGGAAATAAGAAATGGTGCAGGACAATTTTCTAAGATGGCTGTCGCTCATCTTCCTACCCCTGTGGACTGAGACAATTTGGGCTACAAAAATTTGACTACGTGGTGTTTGAGTAGCGTACCACTCTATCTTTACAGCGGCGGTTTCAGGGTCCATCTGGTCCTTAATGGCATAATTGCGTGCACACACACACACACACACACACATTTTTTCTTTTCTCTCTCTCTCTGCCCTCTCACCTATCTCTATCTTTTCCTGGTTTCTCCCTTTCGCACAAACACACACACACACACACACACACACACACACACACACACACACATCTCTTTGACCTTATCAACTTCCTTCTCTGCTGTAGAACTACGGCATACTGGAAACAAGTGTGTGTGTGTGTGTGTGTGTGTGTGTGTGTGTGTGTGTGTGTGTGTGTGTGTGTGTGTGTGTGTGTGTTTGTGCGAAAGGGAGAAACCAGGAAAAAGATAGAGATAGGTGAGAGGGCAGAGAGGGAGAGAAAAGAAAAAATGTGTGTGTGTGTGTGTGCGTAAGTACGTGTGCACATATTCATGTGAAAGAGAGAATGAGGAATTGAAGTGTTGCAGAGA
This sequence comes from Lampris incognitus, assembly GCF_029633865.1. Classification (NCBI taxonomy): domain Eukaryota; kingdom Metazoa; phylum Chordata; class Actinopteri; order Lampriformes; family Lampridae; genus Lampris; species Lampris incognitus. Next base: position 37,979,257 of record NC_079218.1, read on the forward strand.
GGAAAAAGCAAGTGTGTGAGAATAAAGAGAGAGGGATGGGTCAACATGGGTACACTGTAGCCAAAGTCAACAAGGTCAGCCCTCTATGATGGAGCCATCACTGCCACATGCCACATCTTAAAAAAACACACAGACGTACTTGCACAAAAACATTCTCACAGCATCCACGTCATTCCAGTTTGTGTCTGAGCCGGTGGCGAGGCAACGGTTCAAACCGGCAGTTGTTTTCAAACCGGTCCTCAAGGGCCCACGGTATTACTGGTTCTCTGTGCTGCCATGTAGTTAATTACATTTTTCCTGTTTTGTCATTTATTCCATCCACTTTTACACGGACTGGTTTGGGTTGTTTTTTGTTGTTGTTTTTTTTTTTTTTTAATTCAGCCCTGTGTCTGGGCAAGACCTGCCCACAAGCCCTTGGGATTGGCCAGCAAAAAAACAAAAAACAAGAAACAATCAGGTGTTTTTTTTTAAGACCTGGCACAACTGATGAACTTAACTCACCCGGCAGAGGAAAATACATTAACGCTACATGTTGCAAAGGACCGGACTGGAAAGCCACTACTCTAATTTACTAAACTTAATTAATTTCGGAAGACTTATTTTTGCAAAAAAAGTCTTCCTAAATGGCTCACAAAAGACAACTCAATTAAGGACATTATTAAAGAAATTAAAGTGCATATACTGATATGGGGAAAAAAAGACAAGTTAGAATTAGTACTTGTTATCCTTGGTCACCTGGATTTAGTTCCTTATTTTATGTAATAAGCAGTCAAAGAGTGGAAAAGATGAAAAGGATTAAACTGTGGTCAAGTTTGTCCATGATTCCCGCGGTCACGTCTGCACCCAGGCGTTTGAAGTGAGGTCACCACCAACGGTTGAGTTCAGTCAGTTTCTATAGGCTTTTTCACTGGTATTTGTCAATAGAAACAGAATGTCATACCTGCATTCTGTTCATCTTTGTGCATGCTTGATAATCCAGATAAGAATATCAAAGAAGGTTGAATCATTTCATCTGGATACAATGTTTATGAACGTCGATAAATGTTGTATCCAGATGAACTGATTCAAGTTTCTTTGATTGAAAAATGTTCGTTTATAGGACTGTCAGTATCTCCTTTAGTGGACTCTGTCTTGTTAAACCTCAAAAGACTTCATAGTTTATACTGGGGCTAACAGCTTTTATAGCAGCATTTCTTTTATCGTAGTCTCGCATAGGACCACACACACACAATCCCCTCCAGGCTACCAACTGGCAGAGATAATAGTATAAGATTATATCTATTATAGGATTTATAAGATTTTATTGTCCAGTAAACCTTAATGTTTAATATGTGGCTGGGCGTTACAACCTCCATGTTGTGTTTTATAGATTGACACAACATGGAAGAGAAAGGTGGATGACAAAATCCTAAATGTTGTTACGTAAATTTACGATATCACCGTTGACCTGTTGCAGTAATGGGTTGAGTATCGAAGTGTAACTTGTAAACTTGCTGTGTAATGGGACAAAACACTGAGCCAACTTGACTGGGGTCATGATATAGTATCACAACGCCCCCTCCTGTTCACTTTTAATGCATGCTATGTCTCAGATGACAGGACTCTTGTTAAACTGTATGAGACTGAGGTGTCAGACACACACACACACACACACATGCTTTAATTGTGTGTGATTAATGTGCTGAATTTTCTGCACACTTAGAATACAACAGCATGATTTTCACTTTAGTAATTAGATGATCTTCTAATGATGTTATAACATGAGTCAAATCATTGCATATAGGTCATGTTGGGGCCCCGCTGCCGTGTAACCTGATCAAACTGGTGGACGTGGCAGAAAAAAACTACTTTGCCTCAAAAGGGGAGGGAGAGGTGAGTCTTACACCTAGATAATTTATGTGTAAACCTATGTAACCTTGTGTGTGATTATGGATTGACGGATTAATCGAGAGCTAGACAAATCGATTGATGGATAGATAGATAGATAGATAGATAGATAGATAGATAGATAGATAGATAGATAGATAGATAGATAGATAGATAGATAGATAGATAGATAGATAGATAGATAGATAGATAGATGAAATAGATGAATATCTATGGGTCCTAAAGTTTACCTCTATCTTTCTGTTTGTCGGCCCTCTGGCTGCATTTGCTTCTGGTGTAAGGGTATTTTGTGACCTGTATCTAGATATACTATCAGGATAATGAACAATTGGATCATGTTCTTTGCATTTAAATCTGGAATTTAAGAAAAAAAAACGTTCTTCTTGTGTGCATCGTTGTCCTTGTTGGGGTCACATCTCATTTGTCACACACAGTATACAAGGAAAACCAGTGGCTGTCAACATGGGCAATGGTCAAACAAAATGTCATGTTTCATGGAAGGGGTCATTGTCACAATTTGAAGCATTAGAAGCAGCAACTGGTTTTACTTCAGTTGCATTTGCATCTGCTGTGGATGTAACTACAGAGATTTGTTTACTGTTGTGGGCATGATTCATGCCAAAGTCAGGTGAATGAGTCAATGGCAACCATCATGTTGAAGAAAATAACTCTCGAACCTTGATAATGTTTCAATCGAGTGAATTTATTATCATGTGTATGGGAAGATACTCATGGTGTGTACAGTTTGTAGACTGTCCCTGCACTCTTCGGAGAATAACTGGAAGAAACCTGTTATAGTAGAATAAAAGGGGAGTACAAGGTCAGTTTGAACTGGTTGGAATACATCATTAGAACAACAGTGGAAAATTAATGACAGTGTAAATTATGTATGATGTTTAATCACAGTATCAGAATTACATTGGAGTTATTGATTAATACTAGGTTAAAAAAAGTATGTATATAAAGATATAAAGCTTAATATTCCGCTCCTCATTTGTTGAGCACCTTTACCAACACCATTAATGGTTTCCGGAAGCCCCTCCATGGGCTGTACCATTGACAGATAGAAGATGTGGCTGATATTGAGAAATCTTAACAGTGGCTAGAAAAGGCTGGACTGATGGACAGCACAGAGGCTCTGTGATCATTGCAGCACAAGAGCAGGCACTCAGCACCAGATCACTTGAGGCAGGGGTCTACCACATGAGAAAAGTCCCAAGATGCAGGCTGTGCAGAGACATTCCTGAGACAGTCCAGCACTTAGCAGCAGGGTGTAAATTGCTAACTGGGAAGCGTGCACTGAAAGGCATAACCAAGTGGCTGGGAATAGTGTACAGGAACATCTGTACTGAATACAGACTGAAAATCCCAAAGTCCAAATGGGAGACACTGCTAAAGGTGGTTGAGAAAGCAGAGCTAAGATCCTGTGGGATTTCAAGTTCCAGACTGACAAGCAGGTGCTGGCTAACCAACCAGACATTGTGGTGGTCGAAAAGGAACAGAAGACAGCAGTAGTGATCGATGTAGCAATCCCAAGCAACGGCAACATTAGGAAGAAAGAGCATGAGAAACTAGAGAAATACCAAGGGCTAAAGGTTGAACTAGAACGGATGTGGAAGGTAAAATCCACAGTAGTCTCAGTGGTAATAGGAGCACTAGGGGCTGTGACCCCCCAAACTGGGAGAATTGCTCCAGCAGATTCCAGGGACAACATCTGAGGTCTCTGTCCAGAAGAGTGCGGTTCTAGGAACAGCTAAGATACTGTGCAGAACCCTCAAACTCCCAGGCCTCTGGTAGAGGACCTGAGCTTGAGGAAGACACACACCACCCAAAAAAGGGCAAGAGGGAGATTTTATATAATCCAGTGAGTCCAGTAAATTCTTTATGAGACAGTACAAACCTGTTTCATGCCATAAGCAATCATCAGCTGGCAATAAAATTTTACTGACAGCTGGTGATTGCTTATGGCATGAAACAGGCTTGTACTGTCTCATAAAGGATTTACTTGATTCACTGGATTATTTTGCTCCTTATTTGTTAAGCACTTTCCCTACTGTTGAGTGTTTCTTTTAGCAATGTTATTTATATATATATATATATCAATACAGATGCAGGAAAAAAGTTTTCATACATAGCAGTACAAGCATTGACGGTTTCGGGGAAAAAAATGCTATATATATAAGATTTGTGTGCTGCTCTGACGGCCGAGCGGAATAACCCGCCATTCTTGCAATCCGCTCGTCATGTGGGTGGGAGGTTCGTATTCCAGACTCGCCGTAACCGGTCACGGCCAGAGCGTCCATGGGGTAAGGCATTCATTGGGCCAACCTTACCCCAGGGATAGTGGGTGTAGATCGGTGTAGTGTTCGGGGACTCGTCGTTCTCCAGCGACCCATCTGGCCCACCCGTGCGCCTGCAGCCAAGCAACCGAAAGCATTCTCCCTACGTCTCCTTCACGGCCTGAAGGTAAAGCAATCCATGCGAGGCTTCAGCGGGTAAAATGGCGAGAGCAGCCAACACGAGTTTGAAGGAAGCTGGTGTTACGACTATCTCCTTCCTGTGGAAACCTGAGCCAGGGGAGTTATTCGACAAGAGTTCCGGCCATATGCCATTGGGTTAATCGGGTGGGATAAGGGGGAAAACTAGAAATACATTTTAAAAAAAAGATTTGTACAGATTGGATTCACTCTTGGATATTTCTGACTGAGATATGTATGTAGCCAGACTACCGAAGGTGGTCTAGCAAATACAATTGTGTTCTGATCCCAGTGCTCTCCTAGTTTGCCTTCACCTCTCATTGAGATACATAAAGCTAAGTATGTATTTTCTCTTTTCTCTATATTCACTGTACAGGTGTGTGTGAAAGGACCTAACGTGTTCAAAGGCTACCTCAAAGACCCAGAGCGGACCACAGAGACACTGGATGCTGCTGGTTGGCTCCACACCGGAGACATTGGAAAATGGTTACCTGTATGTCACCTTACGTCAAACTTCAACAGAATGATAGCAAAGACAATTAAAATACACTTGGTTTACATGATGCTCTCCAATGGACCACAGGCACCTAATATCCTCTTCTCTCTTTCCTTTTCCTCGCCTATCCACTCGTCTTTTTTCCTCTGCTTTTCTCTTCTCTCCTTCTCTCACCCCTTCCTCTCTTTCCTTTTCCTCCTATCTTCCATCCTTTATTCTATGCTTACCTCCCTGCAGAACGGCACACTGAAAATCATTGACAGGAAGAAACACATCTTCAAGCTGGCACAGGGCGAGTACATCTCCCCAGAGAAGATCGAGAACATCTACATCAGGAGCGAACCTTTATCTCAACTTTATGTTCATGGAGACAGCTTGCAGGTCGGACCTCACAGCCACTCACAAATACAAAAAAAAGAAAAGAAAAAAAAGAGTATGTTCAAAAGTACGCTTAGCTCTTGTACACCTCCACGTCAAATTATTACATCATTACAATGATATTACATCAAAGAAGGGAATAAACAAGTACAATTAATAAAATTAAATGCATGGTTTGAACCTGACCGATTCTTTTGTGGATGCAGTTCTCACAAATATAGAACCCAGCCAAAGATGTGCAAGCATGCCCCCCCACAACACACACACACACACACACACACACACACACACACACACACACACACACACACACACACACACACACACACACACACACACTCACATTCACACACACACACACACACTCATGCAAACCATCTCAGTGCCCTGTAATTCTCAATGTGGAGAAGAGAAGCTCTCTGTTAGCAGCATCTTAGCCTTCTATGTTTAGCTTTCTAAGGCATGGGATGAGCTAAGCGATCCGCGAGGGCCACTGTGTCAGTCCAGTGGAAATCCTATTGGGATCATGCCAGGTTGAAAACATTGGGAAACATTATGCACGCAAGCCTCCCTCTCTCACCACAATTTAATGTCCATCCATCTTGCAGTATTTATGTCACATGAAACTGTCGTTATTGCTGTTAATTGCATGCATATTGTCCAGTGCCCTCTGATAAGACTCTGTGTACCCACCTTCTGGGTTAGTTTATGGCTTGGCTTATTGGATGTAAGGTGTTTACATGCTCCTACTTAGAAATGTTTTATTGCCAAATCCTGGTGGTTTAGACAGAAAAACATGTTATATGTGGACATAGCCATGTTTGCAGCGTCTCTCAAAAAGAATAAGAAAATGTGAATTAATTTGTGTAAACTTCTGTTTGTGTGTGCATGTGTCTGCGTTGTTTTAACATTGTTATTCATATGAACAGGAGCACAATTCCATTGGGACAAACTCCTCAAAAACGTACTGCGCCTTAACGTTGGATCTTGATTGAGACTGTCGTCACACCCAGCCTTTAGATGTAAACCATTTCTTCTCTTTTTTTATTCTCTCCAGTCGTGTTTGGTGGGTATTGTGGTTCCAGACCCAGAAGTCATGCCAGCCTGGGCCAAGAACAAAGGCATGCAAGGCAGCTACAAAGACCTCTGTAAAAATACTGTAGGTCACCTATGACATAAGATAACTGTGGTTGTTTGATCTTTTCAGATGAAACACTTTTTTAACTGCTTTTATTTGAAACAATGTTGTCCAAAAAAACAAAACAAAATAATACAAATAATTTAGAATGACATTGAGGATCCATGCACTTTTCCTTATTGTGAACAGGAGCTGAAGAAGGCTATCTTGGAAGACTTGGTCCGTCTGGGCAAGGCCAGTGGCCTCCACTCTTTTGAGCAGGTAGGCAGGTGGTAACAGCCTCCCTAAATTGCACATGCTGTTTATTCACTGTAAAAAAAAAAAGCTTTGCAGGAGGCGTCTGGGTGGCATGGCGGTCTATTCAGTTGCCTACCAACACAGGGATTGCCGGTTTGAATCCCCGTTTTACCTCCAGCTTGGTCGGGCATCCCTACAGACACAATTGGCAGTGTCTGCGAATGGGAAGCCAGATGTGGGTATGTGTCCTGGTCGCTGCACTAGCGCCTCCTCTGGTCAGTCGGGGCACCTGTTTGGGGGGAGGGGGAGCTGGGGGGAATAGTGTGATCCTCCCATGTGCTACATCCCCCTGGTGAAACTCCTCACTGTCAGGTGAACGAAGTGGCTGGCGACTCCACATGTATCAGCGGAGGCATGTGGTAGTCTACAGACCTCTTCGGATCGGCAGAGGGGTTGGAGCAGCGACCAGGATGGCTCGGAAGAGTGGGGTAATTGGCCAAGTACAATTGGGGAGTAAAGGGGGGGGGGTCCAAAGAAAAGAAAAAAAAAGCTTTGCACAGGATAATCTGAAAGTATTTTTAATTCTTACAATGTAGGGGCATGCATTTCGACAATGATATGTCAAAGCAAAAACTTAGATAAGAATTGTGTCGGTGCAGTTAGATATCAAGAGTCTTTGCATGAAGTAAACCGCTAAGTTGTTCTTACTTTCTTCTGACTTTGAAATGGCCATTAGATAACGACTGTGGTAGCGAGGCAGCTCCTAGGTTTGCATATTTGTCACTAAAAAAGGGTTAAGCTAGGTGTTGTTGCGAATGAAGACGTTATTGCAGGGCGGTGTAACAAAATCAGTTAGACACCAGCAAGTGTCCCCTGTAGTAGCTTTTTGTAAAAATATATTTTTGAAAATAAAAGTTCCATTGCAACGCTTACACTATTAGAAATGTGTAAGAAGATATTCTCATTTACTCTTCTTTGTATAGCTTACTACTTTGTATCATCTGACAGTATCTGGTTCACGTTTTTAAACTAAAACACTAGTGTTAAAGGCATGCAGGTAAGTTAAGCTAAAGGACTCCAAACTACAGATGGTTTTCTATTCTACCATGTTCCAGCTTAGCAATGACCACAGGTTAAATCTAATGTAAGTTTTTGACTGGTCTTTGCCCATCATTCTATAGGGCACTGCATCCCTCCTTTTTTTGTTAAGAGAGAAGACTGAGCAGACCACAGACGAAACAACACCTTCTTACTAAAAATAACGGCTAAGGGAAGTTTTCCCATTGATCTTATCTTCCTGTGGAAATGTTTCCCATTATTCTCCCCCTATAAAAGGTGAAAAACATCTACATCCACAACGAGATGTTCTCCATCGCAAATGGCCTCCTGACTCCAACACTCAAGGCCAAGAGACCCGAGCTGAAAGAGTTCTTCAAGGAGCAGATCGAAGACCTCTACAGCAGCATCTCCATGTGAAGGCCAGCTGACGTTGTTCCCCAACAAGCATTTTAACACTAAGATCCTATTTGTCCATTGACCTTACCAGTGGAGCAAAGGTGAGATATCTTGGCCTTAGAATGCTTTTGGAATGTGTGCTGAACCCGACCTGCTGCCTGCAATCCACCTATACAGATTGAAAAAAAAAGCCCTCTCCTCAGCAGCAAAAACTCATCAGCAATTTAACTCTGAGAAACCCATACCTCCTACTTTCCTGTCCTCCCTTTCACTTCTTTCCTCCACTACTTTAGATTGTGCCCACCAAACACAATTTAGACCCACCATCCTACATCAGAAAGCAAGTGATGTCTTTCCTTGTACCATAGCTTGACAAGATGTGTAACGATGTAATAATCAAGTTGCTGAAATTTGCAAGATTTTAATGGAGGTGAAACCAAACGGACTCGGATAGAGATTAAACCATTCCAACAAGCTGCTGAGAGTGGAGCCATGGAGCAGGGACAGATGAATCGCCCTCGCTCTGCTGCTCACCCAAAGATACAACCAGGAGTGACATTGCATCCAACAAAAACCTCTTTACGAGACGAACAGGGCAACCTCCCTGTCTGTGGGTCAGAATTTAGTCATAAGGAAGGGGGAGTAACATTCTCTACCGCAGCCACTAAACAAAGTATTGTCCACGCTGCTTCATCCAGGGAAACTCAATATTTACTCAGTCATAGTCCTCATCATTCATTCTTTCATTCATTCATTCATTCGTTCCTTCATTCCTTCCTTCCGCCATTCATTCATTCAGTCATTCATCCACCCACCCATCCATCTGTACATGGCTGTGAGTGTCAGTTTAGCCTGCATGCTCTTTGTTAATATAAAGGCCTGGCCCACCATAAACATCATCAAGTTCACAAAAACAACTGTGGACACTACCACTACTTCCTCTTCATCCACCTTCACACTTTTTTCAGGTTACAGACAAAAAAAAATTAGATAATGCAAAAACCAGGGCAAAGGGCATTGCATGTAGTCTGCCCTGAGATGATGGGATCGTTACCACGTGACTTTTCAGAGAAAAAAAAGATGAGGAATTCTTTAAGGGCATTAAAAGCAGGTTGTCATGAGCCGTCCACAGCCGCTGCTGCTAGTGCAGGGCTTTGTAATGTAGTCAAGGCCCATGATATCCATTGATAGAACAACCATGGACTTTTTTTTTTGGGGTGTGCATTTAGAAGAAATAATGAGTAGGCTTTTTGAGTTGTTTACCGTCCCAAAGCATAAACAAAAAAAACAACAAAAAAGTGGATGTACATAAATGAGGACAGCTAGATGTAAGCATATTTATTGAAGCAATGGTTTGAATGGATGTTTTTTTTCTCTCTCTTGCGTGTAGTGAGATGAATTGTATTATTTATTTATCTATTCTGCTGTAAAATGGAAATCAGCACCATATCCTTGCAATGATTGCAGTAAATGGGGTAAAGGGAGGTTTGGGAATGGTCTGAGGGCGAGAAAATAAAACATATTCTGGAATGATTTTAATCTGGTGTTGCCTTTTTTTCTAACAGGATGCTGGAAATGCATCCTGGAAGTTTGATGTGATGAGTGTGATGGATATATAGTCAAGATAGATGGATAGAGAAGAATTGAGGAACTAATACCCAGCACCAGCAGGCACCAGTGTTGTAGTACTCGAGTCCTGATTTTCAGGACTCGTGACTCGACATTGACTTGAGCACTGACGAGTCGGACTCGAACGCTGGAGACTCGAGACTCGATTCGGACTCGAGGTTTAGTGACTCGACTAAAACACTGGTGTGTGTGCACATGCTTGCGCGAGTGCGTTTGTTTGGCTATTGTGTCACGAAGTACATAAACTCCCTCTGAAGTGGTGACAGCTGTGTCATTTTTGTTTAATGTAGACCTTCTTTTATTTGTATGTCAGCTTTTTTACGGTGCCAGAGTGGAGCACTGGAGTCCGTCTTGGAACTCGACTCAGACTCAACCTTGATGACTCGGACTCAGGTGATGGGGACTTGACTCGGACTCGAACACTGGGGACTCAAGACTCAACTCGGACTCGAACACTGGGGACTCAAGACTCAACTCGGACTCGAGGTTTAGTGACTCGACGACAACGCTGGCAGGCACATGCTTTGTAACTGAAAGTACTGAGTATGAAAGCATAGCCATCATTTTCTTTTCTTTTTTTGTGTGACATCTGCAGTCAATGAAGGTATTGTAACGTGCATGGATAAGTAGACACGTTGGTCCTTGGCTAACGGATCGGAGCTTTTAGTCGACTGGTTAACGTTGTCGCTTGCGGAGTGGGAGACACGGGTTCGCGTCCCGGCTGTGGCTGCGGTCTCCCGGACTGCCCCCCGAATTCTCTACAGTATAACGGTAACCGGCTGGAGTTTCCCGAGATCAACGACTCGACCGCCATGTTAACTTAGCAGTTGATGCTGCACGGTTCTACGTAGGAATTCCTAAACACCATCAACGTCAGTCGCGTCGGGGGGGGGGGTGACGTGGACCACAAAAAAGAAATTAAAAAAAAAAGAAACAATTTAAAGGTTGGTATAAATCCTTTGAACTACCGCTGACGTAAAATGGTTAAATGTCTTATCAGTTAAGGAACATAACGGCGTGCAGACGACAATTTCCTAGCTACCGCTCGGAGTCAGTACGGGTCGTTAACGCCCACTGTGTTTTGCTAGCATCAATTAGCTAATTCGTTGAAAGGCGTTTCCAATTAACCACCGCGGTGTCGGCATTTTGTAGACTTGGAGTGGACGACTTTGTGAAGCGAGCAAGCAGACTTTATTTTTATTTTATTTTATTTATTTTATTTACTACTGCTGCTATGCGGCCTCTGTTACACCAGCACCAGTCCAGACGGTGTAAACCTGCAAGATGCGATTCACCCCTGAAGACAGGAGCGTTTATACACAGTAAAACACACACACACAAACACACACACACACACACAGTTCAGTCCGCTAAATGTACGGTGGAATATTGATGGAAGACGTACTTTTTTTTACAATAGCTTCTGCTGTCTTGTGCTCAGATTGCCCTTTGTGATTTTCAGAGCTCAAGAGACTGTCCAGCGTCCCATTAAGTTTAGAGACAATACCGGATGAATCTCCGCTTAATGAAAAGAGTACCGGCACCGGCGCACCACGCCCCAGACCAAAGGTATAAGACCAGCCAAGTATCACAGAAAGTTGAATCACTTCATTGTGGGAGAATTTCTAATGTACAAAGTCCATCACTCAATGTCCAATTCAATTACTCGATGTCCAATGCCTTCATGTCTGATGTCCATCCATCCATTATCCAAACCGCTTATCCTGCCGCCAGGGTCGCGGGGATGCTGGCTGCCTATCCCAGGAGCCCATTCTCACTCCCAACTCGTCACATATGGACGCTTGTTGAGGACGACCTCTTCGTCACTGTTCAACGCTCTAGGCGCCCCTTTAACTTTCAACGTGGACGGACTGAGGTCACTCATAGACACACAGAACAACCCTAACCTCATTACATCAAAATGAGTTATATCACACACAAATCAGTGTTTGCAGAGAACAAAACAAATAGTCCCTGGTGCCGCACGTAATTTTAACACAACACATTACGTGCCACAACCACATAACGCGAGTGTTAAGAGGCCGTGGTCATTTCACGTATTTCTGCGAGATCATGTTGATGAACGCACAGATAAAAGATTTAGACTGTATTTCTATAAAAAAAAACCAGTCGGGATAATCTCGAATGTTTTTTGTTTTGTTTAGTTTTAGGTTTAGGTTTTGTGTGTGTGTGTGTGTGTGTGTGTGTGTGTGTGTGTGTGTGTGTGTGTGTGTGTGTGTGTGTGTGTGTGTGTACCTACAACTACCCTCCACGTTGAAAGTTGGCGTTAGAGGGGTACCTAGAGCGTTGAACAGTGACGAAGAGGCCGTCCTCAACCAGGGTCCATGTGTGACGAGTTGGGTGAGCGTGAGAATGTGTAGATCCCAGCAGCCAATGGGCGGCAGGCAGGAGACACGGGCCTGTCCAGGGTGCTGTAGGTTTAATGTATTAGCACACAAAAGGTAGATCGACAAACCGAGCTGGTCCTAACTTAACTTGCCCATTTCCCCAAAGTAGCCTACTTGAAATCTCCCCAGAAAACACGGCTTACACGCAACACAGACGCAGTTGGTGTAGCAGGTAAAAACAAAACAAAAAAACGTTCCGCCCTGCCACAGGCCCGATTCCGTGGGCGAGCCGGGTGATCGAGCACCTGCAGGGAAGGCCGATCAAAAAAATAAATAAAATAAAATAAATGAATTTTACTTTGCAGATTTCATTTGATTATCTGCCATTTTCAATTTTCACTCGTAGACATGTAAATTATATAAGGATGTGCATTTGTATGTTCATAACGTTAAATAAGATAAATAATAATTAAGATAAACAAATAAATAAGCAAGATCTGTCTGCTGATTATGTAGCCTGTTGTAGTGGTTATGGGGCTACATAATTCCCCTTATTGAGCTAGTAGGAACGTTAGTTTACAGCTGCTGTTTCCACGGTTCGGGTTTACAGTGACACACTAACGCTGCGCGGGTGTTTTTGTTATTGTTGTAATTGTAACAATAGGAACTATTGTTAGGAACCATTGTTTAGTTCCTTGTTTACACAGGGGTCGTTTAGGTTGTTGCACCTGGAATAACGGACCGAGCATGATGCATAACCTTACGTGCCGAAGTTATTATTAAAGTTTATAGCCCCGTGGGGTTGAAACGAGTTGTAACGTCTCATTAGTAGAAGGTAACAACACACTTTAACATGGTGGCAGCGGCGGACGACTCGGTTTGAAGTTTGGTGCGGAAAAGTTTCTAGGAGCGGGAGAGTGGTTAGTGTTCCTAAGCAACGTTCAGTATATTGTCGCGGTTTTTCTATAGCCCGGATAACTATGGATGGAGGCGGGGACTTTTAGGTGCGACAAACCGGGCTTCACCACCGTTAGCTAGATAGCTGCGCCAATGCTAGGGCTGGCCTGCTAGTTAGCTAGTTAGCCGTGTGCTAATGGGTTAGCAAGCTCACCTTGGGACCAGGGCTGGTGATGGAACAGGGCGGCTGAGCTCTAGGCGGGGCGGGAGATGGATGGCTGCTCTCCGGGGTGCGTGTCTCTCTCTCTCTCCGTACTCTGGCTCCGGCGTGACCGGGTGAATGTCTCTCTCAGTCTCTCTGGGGAAGCTCACGGGGGTAGTCAGCTAGCTACAGGTACCGAGGCAGTCTGCTGCTAACACTACCACTGCTAGCCACCGTATCTGCTGTCTAGCCCAGGATACGCTAGGTTTCCCTGCTCTATCCCACGCTAAGGTGACAGTCTACGATATGGTTGCTAAACAGTTCTGGCCTTTGTCTCCCCCGCGGTGTCTAATATAGTTGCGTCTGTGACAGCGCGAGCTAACCTGTGATTGGTCCTCTAGCTGCACGTGCCCAGTGCAACAGTCCAAGTACATCCCCAGGCATTTCCCACTACACTGCCCCCCTCCAGCACTGTTGAGTCCCTTCAACATAAATGAACAACAGACTACAAAGATCAGTCTGATTAATCTAACACGATAAACGGGACAGAACACCCGCGAAATGAACTAGGCCCGGAACAAAGGGCGTCAAACAAATGTGGGTGGTCGCTATCCATACTGGACTCTTGTGACTAGCCTAGTAACCCCCAAGTCAACTAGTCACGTCCGTCAAAGTTAGTCTAGGAGCCAGGCGGGCCTCCGGACTGGCCGGCCCCGTCTGGTGGTGTACGGGAGATGGGACTCAGCGGCGTCGGCTTCGTCTCCTTCTGGGTCAGGGGCGTTGGACTGCCCGCCCGGAGCACAGGCTGCTGTCCCACAACGTTGGGTGATTGTCGACTCGCCTGAAGAGTAGCTGGCAGCAGTGTGTTGGAGCGGCTGGAACCGAGCCGGGGAGCCTGGTGTGCTGGGTCCTCCATCGTCGTTTGCGTGGAACAGGTCCTCCAGCCGGAGATCAAGGTCTTCATCGATCTCCTCCTGCTCTGTCACTCCTTCGTACTCCTCTGTTCTCTGCGCCCCCGGCTCCTCCATGTCAGCAGCGGGAGGACCTCCTTCAGGTGTTTCCTGCGGCCCTATGGCTGGTGCTGGAGCAGACAACAGAGCATGGCGCCTGTCATCTGTGCCCCAGATCTTCACCAGGCAGTCATCTGAGCCCGTGAAAATGCGTCGCCCGGTGCGGTCGAAGGTGACACAGTAGACAGAGGAGAGATGTCCCAGAATCCTCTTGTGCATCTTCATGTGCTGGTAGACAGCTGTAGGCAGTAGCTGGCGTAGACGGTAGGAGCCATTGAGCCGACGCCCATTGCTCGTCTCCACGATATTGGGTGGACTCCCATAGATAATAGGAGGCTCTGGGGGTCGTCCACAGTGCAGAGCAGCCAGCGCTGAGCCCTTCCACACAACATGCTTGCAGCTCTTGTTGGTACGCAGGAGGTTCTGCCTGCCGGCTCCCAGGATGCTGTGGAGACCAGGCACGCTGGCAGGAACCTCTTTCTCCAGCAGTGGACATACTCGAGAACACACTTGGAGTAGGTGGTCTGGGCTGATGTGCCTGTGCAACTTCACCTTGTTAATGTTGTCGATGCCACTGGCCAGGGTCTTGAGCTCGGGGGTGCTCAAGCTGTCTCCTACCGGCGGAGGACTTGGAGAGCTATCGCGACGCCGCTCGTCTTCCCATGCTACTCGCCGGACTCTCCCCCCTCCTTCAACCTCTCGCCCCAGCGTCGCTCCAAAGTCATACTAGCGTGCCTCAACCTTCCTGATTGCTTCAGCTAGTGTTTTGGGTTCTGCCCCCAGGACTTCATACGCGATGTTTTGGTTCTTCAGCCCGCGCAGAAAGGCTTCTGCAGCGTAGGCCTCCTGCAGTGTAACACCAACCCGCGGGTATGCCAGTGTGACAAGTCCCCTCACTTCCTCGCCAAACGCATAGAGGGTCATCTCTCTGGCCTGCTTAACCTCGCTGAGTTTACGGCGCGCAGTTCCCCCAGGCAGCTCTTTACCGTAGCGGCGGCGTAACTGGGTGATGAGCGCGTGGTAGTCATCTTTTATCGGAGCCGGCTGCGCGATGACAAAAGACATGGCGTTGTCCCTCAGTCGGAGATACAAGGCGTCCAAACAGGTCTCGTCGGTCCAGCCCCTCTTTCTCGCCATCCGTTCGAATGGTCCAACGAAACTATCCCAGTCGCCCTTACCATCAAAAGTGGCGAGGAGCTTGATGTCATTTTCGTGTCCTCGGTCGGGACCTTGTGAGCTTCGGTTGCCGCTCCGACTTTGAAGGTCTCCTGTCTGGCTCTGTTGACCTCTAGAGGAACCTGCCTGCCCTCCAACGCTGTCATCCAGCAGGTTTCGGCCGCCATTGCTGTCCAGGGACATTTGGCCACCCTGCATCCCGTCGGGGGGTGGTACTGCAGTCGCTCCATTTTTTCCACCATGACCGATCGGAGTGCTGGTAAGTGGTGCGGGCTCACTGGGTCCATTTCCTGTATAGCGCAGGGCTGCTGGGGCCGCTTTGCTGCTCGGCCTGGCTGGCGTCTCCTCATTGCGCCGGTCGCTCAAGTTAGCCACTGCGCCCATAGCTGCTGGCAACAGGTGATCAGCGCCATCTCGCTGTCTGGCCCCTGGGTTCTCCCGGGCCGGGGTGAACTGCGAGAGTAGGCCCATGTCTTGCACCGTTCTGCTAGTTCGTTCTCCGAGCACAGCCCCTGCCGACCCTACACAACTATCGCTTTGAGGGCCACCAGGAGAAACCCCCTGCTTCACCACTTGAGCGATGGGCGACAAACCGGGAGGCTCACCCCGGATATCCGAACGATGACGGGCCCAATCGGCGCGCTGAATGGGAGGTGTGGGGGGACGAAATCGCTTAGCCACCGCCTCCGCTAGTCCATCGATATGCGCTGTGAGGGCCTCCATCTGCATCTCTATCTGGCGTTGCATCTTAACCTGGGCCTGGCGTTCCACGTTTTCCATCTGGCGTTGCATCTGAACCTGGGCCTGGTTCATGGTTTCCATCTGCGCCAGGAGGAGCTTCATCCAGGCGTGCTCTCCGGGGTCTTCGGTCCCCACACCAGCACCATCCAGACTCAACTCAGACTGTTCTTCTACATCTCCCTTGTCCTGTGACATTTTCACTTTTCCACTGATTTACGTGACTGCTGAAGAAATTACAGTGCTTCACAAAACGGCTGACTCACTCAGTTGCTAGCTGGGTTAGCTCGCAGTGTGCAGGCTGAATTATGCCGCCATGTGACCGGGGCAGGATCCTCCGGTGTTGAGATTATGGCGAATCCCAACCTTTTATCCCACTTCTGACACCACTTGTCGCGGTTTTTCTATAGCCCGGATAACTATGGATGGAGGCGGGGACTTTTAGGTGCGACAAACCGGGCTTCACCACCGTTAGCTAGATAGCTGCGCCAATGCTAGGGCTAGCCTGCTAGTTAGCTAGTTAGCCGTGTGCTAATGGGTTAGCAAGCTCACCTTGGGACCAGGGCTGGTGATGGAACAGGGCGGCTGAGCTCTAGGCGGGGCGGGAGATGGATGGCTGCTCTCCGGGGTGCGTGTCTCTCTCTCTCTCTGTACTCTGGCTCCGGTGTGACCGGGTGAATGTCTCTCTCAGTCTCTCTGGGGAAGCTCTCGGGGGTAGTCAGCTAGCTACAGGTACCGAGGCAGTCTGCTGCTAACACTACCACTGCTAGCCACCGTATCTACTGTCTAGCCCAGGATACGCTAGGTTTCCCTGCTCTATCCCACGCTAAGGTGACAGTCTACGATATGGTTGCTAAACAGTTCTGGCCTTTGTCTCCCCCGCGGTGTCTAATATAGTTGCGTCTGTGACAGCGCGAGCTAACCTGTGATTGGTCCTCTAGCTGCACGTGCCCAGTGCAACAGTCCAAGTACATCCCCAGGCATTTCCCACTACAATATGTTAGCATTAGCTGCTAGCGTGAGACTGCCGTGTGACATGGATGGGCTTAAACCACCGCAAACGTTATGTCTGGACTCAAGCAACCTTTCGAGGACATGGAAGGCCTGGAGGGACGAGTTTGCTCTGTATGTGGATTTAGCCATGGCTGACGCCGATGACAAACAGAAGGTGAAACTGTTCAGCTATCTTGTCGGGGAGAGCGGCAGGGAACTTATGGACACGTTACTGGGCGACACACCGAAGGATGCATGGACGTTAGATGACGTTATCGAGAAGTTTGATGATCACTGCGACCCCAGCGTTAACGAGACTGTGGAACGTTATCGTTTTTTTTACAAAAAACCAGGGCACCAGTGAAAATATAGACCATTATGTCATGGAACTGAGAGTGTTGGCAAGAACATGCAACTTTGGGACAGTGAGAGACTCGCTCATTCGGGATCGGATTGTGTGTGGAGGTAACAACACAATCGTAAGAGAAAGACTGCTCCGAGAGAAAAACTTGACACTGGACACATGTTTGCAGCTGTGCAGAGCCGCTGAGCTCTCAAAGGACAATGTGAAAACCATCTCGGGATCGATGGTGGAAGAGGTACATGCAGTGCAAGGAGCACAGTATCGGAAACAGACGAGCAACACTGTGGAGTGCAGATATTGTGGAAAAACGCATGAGAAAAGTAAACAAAAGTGCCCAGCGTTTGGGAAGAAGTGCACAAAGTGTGGAAGAGAGAACCACTTTGCAGCAAAATGCAGAGTAAAACCGGAACTAAGGAAAAAGAAATATGTGAGTAAAATAACAACTGAATCTGAGAGTGATGAATATGAAGATATTATCACCTGTGTAAAAGAAACTGAGAAAATGAAGAAAACTCAGCTTCTCTATGCTGGCATGCTTCTAGGCAAGGACATGATCAAATTCCAAATAGACTGTGGTGCCAGTTGCAATATCATGCCAATTAACCTGCTGAATCCACATGCCAAATTAGAACACACGAAGAGTGTACTAGTAATGTACAATAAAACCAAATTAAAACCACTGGGAAAATGTAAAGTGAAAATAAGAAACCCGAGAAACAACAAGCTATATCGCTTAGAGTTCCAGGTGGTGAATGCAGCTGGTACAGTGCCTCTGCTGGGTAGGAGAGCCAGTGAGGCCATGAAATTGATAAAAGTGCAATATGAAAACATCATGACAATAGACAGTATTGTCACAACAGAAACAACAACAGGACAGTGGATAATGGGACAAATTAAAGATGAGTATGCTGATGTGTTCATTGGCGATGGCTGCCTCGAGGGAAAATACAAAATAGAGGTGGACAGCACAGTGGAACCAGTACAGCTGCCAAAGAGGTGGGTCCCAGTCGCCATGATGAAACCACTGAAGGACGAGCTACAGGACCTACAGCAAAGAGGGATCATAACACCTGTGGAATGCAGTACAGATTGGATCAGTGCAATGGTGGTGGTACAGAAACCAAGTGGGAAACCAAGAGTGTGTATCGATCCCAAGCCTTTGAACAAAGCTCTAAAGCGCAGTCACTTCCCACTGCCAACCATTGAGGACATTTTACCGGACTTGTCAAAAGCAAAAGTGTTCACAGTGTGTGATGTCAAGAGTGGATTCTGGCATGTGCAGCTGGAGGAGGAGTCCAGCTATTTAACAACATTTGCCACTCCATTCGGACGTTACAGGTGGCTGAGGATGCCAATGGGGATAAGTCCGGCCCCAGAAATCATTCAGAGAAAGCTCACACAAGCGCTGGACGGTGTACCGGGCTTGTACATTATAGCTGACGATGTACTGATCACAGGCCAAGGGGAAACACAGGAGGAAGCTGAGCGTGACCATGATGGAAAACTGAGACTGTTTCTTGAAAGATGCAGACAAAAGAACATCAAGTTGAACAAAGACAAATTCAAGCTGAGACAAAAGGAGACCACATACATTGGACACCGCCTGACGGCTGATGGACTCAGGGCGGATCCAGAGAAAGTGCTTGCCGTTGAGAAGATGCCGGCACCGACTGATGTGAAAGGAGTGCAAAGGCTGCTAGGTATGGTAAATTATCTAGCCAAGTTTTGTCCCCACCTCTCAGACCAGTGCATAGTGTTGAGAGATTTGACACACAAAAACAGGGAGTGGAACTGGACAGCACAGCATGAGGAGGCTTTCCTCAAATTGAAAGAGACTATAGCAAAGGTCCCAGTACTGAAATATTACAACCCAGATGAGGAACTCACAGTGCAGTGTGATGCTTCAGACACAGGTTTAGGCGCAGCGCTCATGCAGATGGGTAAGCCAATAGCATTTGCAAGCAGAGCACTCACTCAAACAGAGCGTGGGTATGCACAAATAGAAAAGGAGTTCTTAGCAATGGTTTTTAGCATGGAAAGATTTCACCAGTACACATACGGCCGAAAAGTGACAGTGCAAAGTGATCACAAGCCGTTGGAAACAATAGTGAGAAAACCTCTACTAAGTGCACCCAAAAGGCTGCAGGGAATGATGCTGCGCATACAAAAGTATGATCTAGATGTAGTATATGTGCCAGGTAGAGACATGCTGCTAGCAGACACTCTGAGCAGAGCTTATCTTCCTGAGAGTGCACCGGATGCAGAACTAGAGACTGTCAACATGGCACAACACTTACCCATCGCAGCAGACAGGCTACATGATATACGATCTGCCACAAAAGAGGATGAAACACTGCAGCTTCTCATCAAAATGATGCAGCAAGGATGGCCTGACGATAAGTCAAAAACACCAAGGGAAATCAAGCCCTACTTCTCATTCCAAGAGGAGTTAAGCCACCAAGATGGAATAGTGTTCAGGAGTGAGCGCGCTGTCATCCCTGATGCATTGAGGAAAGACATCACTTGCCGCCTACACGCATCACATCTGGGTGTGGAAGGATGCCTACGGAGGGCTAGGGAGTGTGTCTATTGGCAGGGCATGAACGACCAAATAAAATCATATATAGCAAAGTGTGACATCTGCAGATCAATGGACATTAAACAACAAAAAGAAACACTAATGTCACATGATGTGCCAAGCAGGCCATGGGCAAAGGTGGGCACGGATCTGTTCATGTTTGAAAACAAAGACTACCTCATAATTGTTGATTTTTTCTCAAATTTTTGGGAAATAGATTACCTGGCAGATACCAAGTCAACCACAGTGATACGGAAGCTGAAAGCTCATTTTGCCCGCCAAGGTATCCCAGATATTGTAATCTCGGACAATGGCCCACAGTATTCGTCACAAGAATTCCAGAAGTTCAGTCGACTGTGGGGATTTCAACATAAAACCTCATCACCAGGTTACCCGCAAAGCAACGGCAAAGCTGAGTCAGCTGTTAAGACAGCAAAAAGACTCTTGCTCAAAGCCAAGGCTGCTGGACGGGATCCTTATCTCGCCCTTCTGGACCACCGCAACACACCATCACAGGGTACTGATACCACACCAGCACAGCGGCTGCTCAGTCGCCGTACCAAAACACTACTGCCAACCAAGGCAAGCCTGTTACAGCCGAAAGTTGTGCAGGTGAAACAGGATTTACAAAATAACCAACAACGGCAGAGGGCATACTACGACAGGTCGGCTAAAGACTTGGACACGCTTGCCCCAGGTGAATGTGTGAGAGTTCAGCCTCTCGCACCCCACACTGGCTGGAGAGTGGGCAAGGTGCTGAGGCCGGTCGATAGGAGATCCTATGAGGTCCAGCTGCACACGGGTGGTATCATCAGGAGAAATCGCAGACACCTCAGGCATGCACCAGGGGCAATCTTCACTGACACTATGGACATGGAGATCAGCAGCCCCAGTCAGCCAGAGAGTGTTGAACCCGGACATTCAGAGAGTGTTCCTTCTCGCAGTGTCTTAGCAGGAAACAAAACCAAGGACACTGGTGACATGGCCAACCCTGTTACCACCAGATCAGGCCGCTCTGTTGTGCAGCCGCAGCGATACAAAGACTTTGTGGCCTCACATAGATGAATGGATCTGTAGCACTAATGGACTTTGGGGGGGGCATGAATGAAAAAGAAAAAAAAGTGAATCACAAATGTTGTGCAAATGTATTAAAGGTTCTAAAAAAAAAGAAGAAACTGAAAAGAGAAAGGATGTAACAATAGGAACTATTGTTAGGAACCATTGTTTAGTTCCTTGTTTACACAGGGGTCGTTTAGGTTGTTGCACCTGGAATAACGGACCGAGCATGATGCATAACCTTACGTGCCGAAGTTATTATTAAAGTTTATAGCCCCGTGGGGTTGAAACGAGTTGTAACGTCTCATTAGTAGAAGGTAACAACACACTTTAACAGTAATGGTGGAAGGAATGAATGGTGCACGTTGTGTAGCCGAAAGAGAAAGTTGTCACGACTCCTGCTTGAGCTCTTCTACACTGGTGACCCCGACGTTTGTCTCTTGGTAGTTATCAGAGACAATCTTTCGAACTAACATGGTTGACGAAATCAATGCGGTTTCTCTCAAATTGCCAGAGTTCTGGGAGTCATCGGCAACGACATGGTTCGCCCAGGCGGAAGCGCAGTTTGCTATCCGCAAAATAACGGATGATGCTACTAAATACTAGTACGTGGTATCGGCGCTCGGATGTTCGACTGCAACTAGAGTGGTGAGTCTCCTTACAAATCCTCCGGCGGCAGACAAATACAAGGGGCTCAAAGACCACCTCTTGAAGATTTTTGAACTTTCCGACGCCGAGAGGGCCCACCGTCTCTTTTCTCTGCAAGGCTTGGGTGACAGCAAGCCATCCAAGCTCATGGACAAAATGCTGAATCTGCTGGGACCGGCGCACACACCTGATTTCCTCTTTGTCCAACTGTTTCTGCGACAACTGCCTGCTCAGCATTACTGATTGCCGCAAGCTAGCCGAAGAAGCTGACAAGTTCTTCCTGGACAGCCAACAGCAGCACTGCGCGTCCGCGCTCACCCCTGCCCACCCCCACACGCCACCACCTGGTGACTCCATGGTGGTCGCCGCGGCAACCCCCGGTCGGCGACAGGAGCCCGGCCTGTGCTTTTACCATGCAAAGTTCGGGGCCAAGGCGAAAAAGTGCACCTCCCCGTGCAATTTCAGCTCGTCAGGAAACGCCAAGGCCAGCGCTCACTAGTGGCCATGGGCGTCGGCGTGGAGGACAACAGGCTACTTTTCCTGCAAGACTCCATCTCGGGGCGGCGTTTCCTATGCAACACTGGGGCGCAGAGGAGTGTCATACCTGCATCGAGTGTGGACGCCCTGTCGGGCGCTCACGGCCCTCCCATGGAAGCTGCTAATGGCAGCTCTATCCGTACGTACGGCACGAGGCACATTGACGTGTTTTAACGGACAGCGGTTCAGCTGGGATTTTGTCACCGCCGACGTGGCATTTCCCCTCCTCGGTGCAGATTTTCTTTGTGCTCATGGGCTGCTGGTGGACGTCAGGAATCGACGCCTGATTGACACCGTCACCTTCGCTTCACACACGTGTGCACTTAGCGATACAGGCTCCGTCAGGCTGTCCAGCATGCTCTCCAATGAGGACGTGTTTCTCCATCTTCTCTCCGAGTTCCCTGACCTCACTCAGCCCACATTCTTGTCATCTACGACCAAACATGGGGTTGAGCACCACATCGCCACCACCGGCCCGCCGGTGCACGCCCGAGCTCGGCGCCTCGACCCAACCAAGCTCTCTGTCGCCAAGGCGGAGTTTGAGAACATGGAGCGCCTCGGCATCATCCGTCGCTCAAGCAGCCCGTGGGCTTCACCCCTCCACATAGTGCCTAAACCTGGCGGTGGGTGGCGTCCATGTGGTGACTACCGTCGGCTCAATGACGCAACAACACCGGACCGCTACCCGGTCCCTCACATCCAAGATTTCTCCGCCCACCTGGCTGGGAAAGTGATCTTTTCCAAGATGAACCTCGTCCGTGGATACCACCAGGTGCCCGTCCATCCCGCTGATGTCCCCAAAACGGCTGTGACAACTCCGTTTGGACTGTTCGAGTTCCTGCGCATGCCGTTTGGGCTTAAGAACGCCGCGCAGTCCTTCCAACGCCTCATGGACTCAGTGTTGCGGGATCTGCCTTTCCTCTTTGTGTACCTGGATGACATCCTGGTCGCTAGCACCTCCGTGTCCGAGCACTTGTCCCACCTCAGAGCCCTTTTCGAAAGACTCAGCCTGCACGGGTTGATAGTTAACCCGGCCAAATGCCAGTTTGGTCTGAGCACCATCGACTTCCTGGGCCACTGGGTCACCAAGGATGGGGCGGCCCCCCTTCCATCTAAGGTGGAGGCCGTCACAGACTTTCCACACCCACACACGTCCCAGTCCCTCCGGGAGTTCATTGGCATGGTGTCCTTCTACCACCGGTTTATCCCCCGAGCTGCCGATCTCCTCTGCCCCCTATATGAGGCTCTGAAGGGCACAGCCCCCAAACACGCTGTGGACTGGTCTGCAGAGAGGGACAAGGCTTTTAAGGATGTGAAGGCCGCCCTGGCTGACGCGGCGATGCTGGCACACCCTGTGTCTGGAGCGCCCATTGCCATCACGACGGATGCTTCGGACTACGCTGTCGGCGCGGTTTACGAGCAGTGGGTGAGCGGTGCGTGGCAGCCGCTTGGCTTCTTCAGCCGGCAGTTGAACCTGAGAGAGCACAAATACAGCACCTTTGATCGTGAGCTGCTTGGCCTTTTCCTCACTGTTAGGCACTTTCGTTTCCTACTGGAGGGCCGTCAGTTCACGGCTTTCGTCGATCACAAACCGCTGGTGTTCACGATGGCCAAGGTGGCAGAGCCGTGGTCAGTCCGCCAGCAGCGACAGTTGGCCTACATCTCAGAGTTTACCACCAATGTGAGGCATGTCGCTGGGAAGTCCAACCCGGTCGCTGACCGTCTCTCCTGGGCCATCGCTGGTGCCGCCCATTTGGGACTCGACTACAGCCAGATGGCGGCTGACCAGGCCGCCGAGCCAGGAGTGCAGGCATGCAGGACCGCCGACACAGGGCTGCAGTTGGAGGATGTGGCTTTCGACGACGCCGGCGCCACGCTCCTGTGCGACGTCTCTACGGGTCAGCCCCGACCAGTCGTTCCGACTGCTTGGAGGCGACGGGTCTTCGACGCAGTCCATGGGCTGTCTCACCCTGGCAGAAAGCCTTCACAGAGGTTGGTGGCGGCAAAGTTTGTCTGGCATGGACTCAAAAAGGATGTGAGGGACTGGGCTGACACCTGTGTGGAGTGCCAACGCTCCAAAGTGCTCCGGCACGTCAAAGCGCCCCTGATACCTTTCACGGTACCTGAGAGGAGGTTCGACCACGTGAATGTGGACCTGGTAGGCCCCCTACCCCCCTCCTGTGGTTTCACATACCAGCTCACCATGGTCGACAGGACCACGCGATGGCCAGAGGCCGTCCCGCTTTCATCCACGACAGCGCCTGAGGTTGCCCAAGCGTTCATCGGAACCTGGGTCGCCCGCTTTGGCACCCCATCTGACCTCTCCTCGGACAGAGGGCCGCAATTTACGTCAGCGCTCTGGGAGGAGATCGCCGCGGGTTTAGGGGTGAGGCTCCATCGCACCACAGCATATCACCCTCAGGCGAATGAATTGGTCGAGAGGTTCCATCGCTTGATGAAGGCCACATTGCGGGCTACCCTCAAGGACGACCGCTGGGTTGACAAACTGCCTTGGGTCATGCTTGGGCTCAGGACGGCTCCCAAGGAGGACCTCCAGTCTTCATCCACCGAACTGGTCTACGGACAGCCACTTCGGGTCCCGGGGGATTTCCTTCCCACCGCCACAGCTCCCTGGTCCGCCCGCTGCCAACGGACTGCGCTGCAGGAGGAAGCCAGGGCTTTTGCACCGGTCCCCGCTTCTCGGCATGGCAGCTCTCAGTCCTATGTCCCCACGGAGCGGCGGAGTATGTTTCATCCGTCACGACGCGCACCGCGGTCCCCTGCAGCCACCCTACGACGGCCCATTTCGGGTACGGGACACAGGGGATAAGCACTTTGTGGTGGAGGTTGGCAGCAGGCTGGAGCGGGTTTCTGTGGACCGCCTCAAGCCTGCTCACCTGGACTTAGACCGCCCTGTTGGTCTTGCCCTGCCCCCACGGCGGGGGCGCCCCCCGGCTCTGCCCCCCTCCTCAGGCGAGCCGCCCCCTGCTTCCCCAGCCCCTCCCTTTTCCCGGTCCAGCTGTGAGGACTCTGCTGCTTTGCCTGCGGTTAACCAACCCCCAGCTCCTGTTCAGCGGAGCCGTTGGGGCAGAGAGATCCGCCCCCCTCGCCACACTGACTTTTCGTATTAAGGTGAATTCTGGGGGGACGTGTGTAGTGGTTATGGGGCTACATAATTCCCCTTATTGAGCTAGTAGGAACGTTAGTTTACAGCTGCTGTTTCCTCGGTTCGGGTTTACAGGGACACACTTCCGCTGCGCGGGTGTTTTGTTGTTGTTGTAATGGTGGAAGGAATGAATGGTTCACGTTGTGTAGCCGAAAGAGAAAGTTGTCACGACTCCTGCTTGAACTCCTCTACACTGTCATCATTTGTAGCAGAGCAGTGTCGCATTTTGTCGCGATTTGTGTCTACGTCCGACAGATCGACGCCACCCTAGTAATCCTACATCACGGTAATTACTAAAGTAAACGCAGTAAAAGTGATTTTGGGACGTTTCACGCCTTGGTGGTGTTCACTTAACTTGGGCACTCGCAGATCCCCTGGCCACGTGAAGCGCCGCGTGCCTGCCGGGTCAACGCACGTCGAAACACAAAAAAAAAACAGACGTCCTAATATAGCCTTTATCTGCCGATATCAACGACGTGCCAGTATCACCGTGCATCCCTACAAAACACGCCCGTTTTCCAGAAGGCCAAATACTTGAGGTGATGGCGACGAGGCGACGTTGTTGAAATGTGCCCAGCATTCCAAGTGTCGCGGTTTTTCTATAGCCCGGGTAACTATGGATGGAGGCGGGGACTTTTAGGTGCGACAAACCGGGCTTCACCACCGTTAGCTAGATAGCTGCGCCAATGCTAGGGCTAGCCTGCTAGTTAGCTAGTTAGCCGTGTGCTAATGGGTTAGCAAGCTCACCTTGGGACCAGGGCTGGTGATGGAACAGGGCGGCTGAGCTCTAGGCGGGGCGGGAGATGGATGGCTGCTCTCCGGGGTGCGTGTCTCTCTCTCTCTCTGTACTCTGGCTCCGGTGTGACCGGGTGAATGTCTCTCTCAGTCTCTCTGGGGAAGCTCTCGGGGGTAGTCAGCTAGCTACAGGTACCGAGGCAGTCTGCTGCTAACACTACCACTGCTAGCCACCGTATCTACTGTCTAGCCCAGGATACGCTAGGTTTCCCTGCTCTATCCCACGCTAAGGTGACAGTCTACGATATGGTTACTAAACAGTTCTGGCGCTTTGTCTCTCCCGCGGTGTCTAACATAGTTGCGTCTGTGACAGCGCGAGCTAACCTGTGATTGGTCCTCTAGCTGCACGAGCCCAGTGCAACATTCCAAGTACATCCCCAGGCATTTCCCACTACACAAGGCTATACGAATCAGCAGCCAAGCAGGAACTTTTTCCAAGTGTCTTTTAGAGTGCACAAACTTTGATATTTATCTTAATTCAATTTCATTTCTTTCATTGATGCCGGGGACCCGGTTGAAAAAGACACTTGCCACCGGGCCTAACAACTATTCTGGGGGAACCCCTATTGGATATGCCCTTAATACTGTGACGTGCATGGATAAGTAGACACGCTGGCCGCTGGCTCGCGGGTCTGACCCTTTAGTCGAGCGGTTAGCGATGTCTCTTGCGGTGCGGGCGATACGGGTTCGCGTCCCGGCCGCGGCAGTTCCTGTGGTTGCGTTGTCCCCCGAATTCGCTACATTGGTGTCAGAAGTGGGATGGAGCGACCGTAAGGCCATCGGAAGCGTATGCGCCCTGAAGCGTGAAGGAGCTGATATGCTTAAGCGCGGGGACGCGCTTCCCGAAGGAGGGGGGTAGTGTAAGGTGCATGGATAAGTAGACTCGCGGGTGTGACCCTTTAGCCGAGCGGTTAGCGATGTCTCCTTTGGTGCGGGCAATACGGGTTCGCGTCCCGTCAGCGGCAATTCCTGTGGTTGCGTTGTCCATCGAATTCGCTACAATACATTACTTTATATTGCTGGCATATTTCGGGAAGTAGCTATGAAAGTTTTTCCAGTTGCCCATTTTAGTGTTTACTGTCAGACTGGACTTCCCTGAATAACTCATACGGCTCGTACACATTTTACATTTTAACCACAGCATCCAGATGCAGAAATAAAGTAAGACATTGAGTCTGAAGAGGAAGCGTAGTCATTTGGGCTACTGTATGGCAGACAAGCACATAACAGACTTTTACCAAGCAATGCTACAACATCAATAGCTAAAACTCAGGTCCAACCATGATTTGTTTCTATTTTGGGGGGGGGGGGGTTGACTAAAATACTAATAAAGTTACTCGTCTCAACACGGGCATCAGGAAGTTAAAACCAAAATTATTGTCAGGATTGGAAATTTGAATTTGCGGTTGTTCTCTTTAGCATGATAAGTCCATAGTTTAATGACCTCTATTAACTGCTATCACTGCCCCTCCTCTCCTTTTGTTTTTAACATTCATACGTTCAAATAAAACTACATGGACAAAGAGAGGGCCACTCCGACGCAACAAGGTGGTGACGTTCAGCAGCCCACTGTTTACTGTTAACCTGATGGGGAAAAACGCCACCGCTACCACAATGACTAATAGGACATCCGGTAATCGGTTACAAATGACAAACGCACCGGTCAATCAGATGACCCCTTATCAAGAGACATTAAAGGGCGATGTAATGACGGAAGACCCGCACACTGTTGGGGCGAGCCGGGAAGGGGCTGGTGATCTGAGCCTGGAGGAGGACAGTTCAACCAGTCCTGATGAGACTGATGAAGAAAGTTACACTCCTACTGTCTCAACCTCCAGCAGTAGCCTGCCCTGCCCTGAGACCTTCCGTCGAGAAGAGGATTATGGTATGTGTGTGTGTCTGTTGGTTTGTCAGATACAAGCTGCAGGATAATGAAGTTGTAATGTTATTTAAGTTCTGTTTTCTTGTTTTCGTGTCTTGTCTATTCTTGTCTCGTGTGGGTTCTACACTATACTGACTGTTATTTTTGCAGTCGAGCCAATGATTTTCTCCTTGGAGGAGGAGCTGTCTGACCTCCCGCTCTATGTGAAGAACTCCACCTTGCTGGAACTGAGCCATGCTGAAAACATCTTCATGCAACAGCCACCTAACCTTTCTAGCATTATAGGTAATGACATAGGACAGCCCTGCCAATGGGTTTCCTGTTTTATATTTCAAAGGAATTCAGTTAACATCTATCAAACTAAAGAGAACTCTCCGGTATCCCCCCCGCCCCCTTATCTTTAGGAGTCAAATCAAGTGATGGGTTGCAGAATCTTTTAAACTGATTGAGTATTGAATCAAGCTTGTGGTGGCTGACTCATGAGCACCAAACTGATGTAATCCTTTGGGGAAAATGCACTTGCCCAATAATGTCCACTAAAAAAAGAGCTCTTTTATGGCACTGACGGGCTCAGAATGTTTTGAGAGGAGTCCAAAGAGCTTTAGCCATTATATCAGTCATTGGATGTTTTGGTATAATTTTTTTTTACCTGGAGCAGAAGTCTCGCTCTGTGACCCCGTGAGTTAGTACAGGAAGACAACAGGGGGAAGTATGCGGGAGTTAGATAGAAGTGCAAAAAAATAATGCAAAAAAAAAAGGTCTGACTGACTGCACCGGGGTTGTCTTTACATAACAGAAGGTGTTTATTTCAGAAACTTCTTAAAACATTTGAGTTAGTTTGTGCCAAATAAAGAGCTCTTTTAGTGAACATTATATGACGAGCGTAACTGTCCTGAAGGATTACGTTGCACATTGGTGTCCATCAGCTGGCTGATGTTAGCTTGCACAATACTGAATCAATTAAAAATGTCTGCCGCCCATTGCTCAGTTTGACTGCTAATGATAAGAAGATAGGGCTGAGCTTAGCTCTCCTTTAAAATTGTTGAACCGACAAAGAAAATCTACAGGAAAAAGAACACTCTCTTTCTTCTTATTGAACACTGTCAACACGGTACAGCTAGCAAGCTAATGCATGTCCAGGACATCCAAAACAAGTCACTTATTGATCATTACATATTCAACTAAACTGATCTCAAGCTTAAAAGTTTACAGTCATTTATGTGTTGAGTGAGTTTACAGGCCTCATGCTTTAACAAAAATGTCAAAACTTCCTTTATTAAAGATTCATTCCTCTCCTTGTCCCTCAAAAGCTCAGACTTGCCAAATTATTTGTCAAAAAGCCATTAACAGTGATTTCTTTAGTCACCGTGTGAAGCCAATTGTCACTGTGCACGTGAAACTGTCGTCCTTTCCATAACAATACAAACTCTGTTTGCAGATGCATCCTCAAATCACCCTGAGATTCCAAATGAGGAAAGGTAAGGTTTTGTTTTTTTAAATTCTTGCTGTTAACATTTCATTCCTGTGTTTGCATTACTTAATATGTAGATTTTACAAGGCAATCGCTACCATGTGTAACGCATTCGTATCTGCATGCACTTCAGATTTCTTTATATGTAGTCAATAATGTTAGGATACATACTTGTAAATCCAGGCTCTTTATCTGGAAATACGCGGCACATCTATGTTTAACCACATCTACCTTAACCTGTCAACGCAGCATCTTTATTTGCTATATTTTGATTTTGCAAATTATTCATTAATGAATGAATGAATGAATCTTCTTTGTGATATATTGTCCAAATGTCAAGAATCAGAATCAAAATCACATTTATTGGCCATGTAGGTTTGCGCTACATGAAATTTGACTTGTTTCGTGGCTCTCTGTGTACTTAATAACGAATAACACAACAATCTGCAGATATATATACACAAGGACTGATTTATACAGGTGAAATAAGAGGTGATAAAGTGCAGTGGTGCAGAGAATATGTCAGAGAGGCTGAAATAGATGTTAACAGGTTACTTACACACATGTCTGAG
This sequence comes from Lampris incognitus, assembly GCF_029633865.1. Lineage (NCBI taxonomy): Eukaryota > Metazoa > Chordata > Actinopteri > Lampriformes > Lampridae > Lampris > Lampris incognitus. Next base: position 38,009,387 of record NC_079218.1, read on the forward strand.
GTAGTTGTACATGACAGAGCGTACCAGTATATGTACAATATACAGTACAGTATATACAAAATAGTTGGATTTATTTGACAGCGTTAAGCGTTCATTTGAATGACAGCCCACGGAGAGAAACCGTTTTTACATCTGGTTGTTTTGGGGTACAGTGCTCTGTAGCGCCTGCCAGAGGGGAGGAGTTGGAACAGGTTGTGACCAGGGTGTGATGGGTCTGCAGTGATGTTGCCTGCCCATTTCCGAACTCTGGAGGTGTGCGAGTCCTGAATGGAGGGCAGGTTGGCACCAATGATTTTCTCTGCAAACCTAACTGTCCGTTGTAGTCTGTCCCTGTCCTGTTTGGTGGGGTTGAACCAAACCAGACAGTGATGGATGTGGAGAGGACAGACTGGATTATTGCAGTGTAGAACTGAATCAGTAGTTCCTGAGGCAGGTTGAATTTTTTTGAGCTGTCGGAGAAAGTACATCCTCTGTTGGGCCTTTTTTGATGATTGTGTCTATTTTGGATGTCCACCTTAGGTCCTGGGAGATTGTGGAACCCAGGAATCTGTAGGTTTTCACCACAGACACCGTGCTGTTGAGTATGGTGATGGGGGGGGGGGCAGTGTTGGGGGGCTCCTCCTGAAGTCTAATGTCGTCTCCACTGTTTTGAGCATAAAGTTACTTATTTTCAGCACTGTTTATTTGTCTTCATGTGTTTTTGCCATATTGGCAATTTTTCTACTTCATCTACATGGTAAATTTCAAATTTGATTTATTCAATCATAACAGTGTCTCTCTCTGTGTAGCCACCCCAGAGGAGCTGAAAGGAAGACTACACTATGCAAACTCAGCATGATAAAATCAGGTAACCAGTATCTAATATAACATATATACTCATATCTAGTAAAACATAGGAATCATGAAATAGGTGTATCCAGCACACAAAAAAACAAAAACAAAACTAGGTTACATACTGACACATTGGTTCAGGTCTAACTGATGACATTTTGACCAACGTTTGTGGTTGTAGCTTGTAAGTATTGCAAATAGTACGGAGAATCAACTAAAACTCAAGTTCGACATATTTGTTTGTCTTTTATGTACCCCAACCTGCAGACAGAGTCCCTAATAGAACAGCAAAGGTAAGAAAATGCTCTGGTTATCTAATACCACACCTGAAAAATGATACTCATCTTTTTTATAACAACTGTTAAACTTATGTTTATACTTCACACTTTATGGGCTGGCTTCCCGGACACAGATTAAGCCTAGTTCTGGACTAGACTGATGTTTGTGTGGGGAAATTTAGTTTAATTTGGGGGTGTCCGGGTGGCATGGCGGTCTATTCCATTGCCTACCAACAAGGGGTTTGAATCCCCGTGTTACCTCCGGCTTGGTCAGGCGTCCCTACAGTAACAATTGGCTGTGTCTGCGGGTGGGAAGCTGGATGTGGGTATGTGTCCTGGTCGCTGCACTAGCGCCTCCTCTGGTCGGTCAGGGCACCTGTTGGGGGGGGGGGTAGCGTGATCCTCCCATGCGCTATGTCTCCCTGGTGAAACTCCTCACTGTCAGGTGAAAAGAAGTGGCTGGCGACTCCACATGTATTGGAGGAAGTATGTGGTAGTCTGCAGCCCCCCCCGAATCGGCAGAGGGGGTGGAGCAGAGATCAGGACTGCTTGGAAAAGTGGGGTAATTGGCCAGATACCATTGGGGAGAAAAAGGGGGAAAAATAATAATAATCCAAAACTAGTAATCTGTGTCTGGGAAGCCGGACCTGGAAATTTAAATGAAAATATTCCAGATTTACATGCAAAGAAATGTCCTTTTTGATTAATTTTATTTCTAGCACATATAACTAGGCTAGTTTATGTCTTGAATGTAGATATGACAGAAGAACCGTGTAGAGGTTAACCAAGGTCGTCCATTTTTTTTTTGTTGGAGAAGTTGTCTCAACAGCAGTTGTAGTGTTTCATTTTGAATGAACTTTTGGGAGTTTGATTGCCCAGACTAGATTGGAATGACCACATATTACCATAGATGTCAGTAAATTACACAAATGATGAATTTCAGGTTTATCGCTGGGTGATTTTTATTGTTGGCATGGTGGCGCAGTGGTTAGCGTGGTTGTCTCACAGCAAGAAAGTCCTGGGTTCGAACCCCGGGGCAGTCCAACCTTGCTGGGTCATCCCGGGTCGTCCTCTGTGTGGAGTTTGCATGTTTTCCCCGTGCCAGTGTGGGTTTCCTCCGGAGGCTCAGGTTTCCTCCCACAGTCCAAAGACATGTAAGTCAGGTGAATCGGCCATACTAAATTGTCCATAGGTATGAATGAATGTGTGTGTGTGTGTGTGTGTGGGCCCTGTGATGGCCTGGCGGCCTGTCCAGGGTGTCTCCCCACCTGCCACCCAGTGACTGCTGGAATAGGCACCAGCATCCCCACGACCCTGAGAGCAGGATAAGCGGTTAAGATAATGGATGGGTGGATTTTTATTGTGTTGTTTAAGTATGTGTTAATTTCCAATAATTATCCTGGTAACAAACCCTAATTTTTGAAGCTCTTCAGAAGAAGCCCTGTTAAGTGCAAGAAGAGGATTCACTTTGAAATCCCTGTCCCTGAGCGTCCAAACAAGACAAATGTGCCAGCGACCCCAGTGATGAACCAGGATGCTGGTTGCAGAGTCCAGACATCTAAGCCAGCCTGTCAACAATCAGCTAAGGAAGGGACATTCAAACGGGGTGAGAGGAACGCCAGCCTGAAGGGATGCACTTTTTTTAAGTTCGCCACTGAGGCAGCCAAGGAAGCCTACTTTGAGAGATTAAGAGATATAAATGCCAGAAAAAGTATGCTCTCATTTCATCTCGGCACTGCCTATTCCCATAGGAGCCAAAGTCATGCTTCAAATAATCTTAAACTTTTAAGATGAATATATTTGAAGACTTTATTTAATCTTACATACTTAGTCTCACTGAATGTTTGCTAATGTTAGATAATTCTTACAAGAGAAGAGTGTGACTCCAAAAGCTGGAAAGGCATTTAAAAGTAAAAAAAAAAACAACAAAAAAAACAACAGAAAAGCAAAAAAAACCTAATTTTGGTTGAGATTGGGGAGATGTTTGCTGCTGGACACAACATTTAAAGGGAACCTGGCAGTTTTTGTACTCTGGGAGATGGGTGTGGACGTTTATGCTGTTCAATTCTGCCATTTCCTTTCGTGCCTTCTCAAATATGCCCCTTACGTTCTTATACCATTTAACTCGACACGTTATCCAGATATGCTGTGACAGCAGGCGACTTGAGTCTAACGGTGATTCATAGAGGAGGCCATGAACACACCTGTACAATCTTCAGTGTCGCTTGTTCTAATAATTTCACATACTATTGGCTGCTTTGAAAAAAAAGCCAAGTCTGCTTTCTGGTTTTTGTTTTTTTGAACAAATGAGCTAAATAAGAAATATGTCATGTGCAAAATTACCACTAGATGTCACGCTTGTGATTTCCCAAGTAAGTTGTCCCTCGTGCTTTCAGACTTCTCTTCCTGTTTTATTTGAAAAAAATGCTTTTTTTTGTTTTGTTTTGTTTTGTTTGTCTTGTTATTCTGTCCTTTTGGGTCAACCAACTCCACCAAAACATATCTGTCTGTCTGAAAATGTGTCTATTACAACATTTGAATTAATTTTGTTCATTAAAATAAATGTAACTTTTAATGAGACCTTCTTGTTTGTCTGACTGATTTCACAATTTAACTTCTTTGACAAGGGCACAATACAGTGTGTCATGTTTGCAAAGAAAATATATCCATGTGAGACAAACTGTGAGCTAAATATGGAACTGCTTTATTAACTTCGCTGCTGTGCCGGAACAAAACTAACCAGGGGTGGGCAATCTTATCCAGAAAAGGCCGTTGTGGGTGCAGGTTTTTGTTCCAATCAAGCAGTTACACAACTGATCCCACGAATCAACCAGTAGAGTCTTTGCTGAGGAACTTGATTAGGAGACACAGGTGTGTAACTGCTTGGTTGGAACAAAGATCTGCACCCACACCGGCCCTTTCTGGATAAGATTGTCCACCCCTTCCGCCCCAGCCTCATTCCTATTGGTCAAATACAATAATACCACATCTCTCCTTTTTAGAGAACAAAGGGTAGATTACCTTTGACATAACATAACACGGGACTTTTTCCCCCCACATGTTCTTATTTCAGTTCTCAGGTTCTCTTTTTTTCCAGTTCACAGGTTAAGCCTACTAGGCTTAACTATGGCTCTCCCAGACCTGATTCTGAGTGTGGGAGTCTCTGCAGGTGAGTCTTTGGGTACCACAGCAGGTGACGTAGGAGCCTGCTCAGAAGTTGGCTCTGGTGTTTGTTGCTGTGATGGAGAACCTCTGACTTGTGCAGGTGTGTGTAGAGGTATCAGGTGCTGGCAGTTGCATCTCATCACCCCTTGAGGTAGATCCACCAAGTAACAAGTAAGACCTTGTAGTGGAATGATTCTGGAGGACAGTTCCAGACACCTTGGAGCAGGTTACCCATTCCTGTTCACCTGGTGACAAGTCACTTAGAGCTTCAGCAAGGTGACGCCTGTTATAGCTGTCAGCATCTGACATCCCCTTCTCCTTTTCCTTCCGGATGAACGCGATGCTGTCAGGCAGTGCAGGGTCCAGCTGAGAGGGGAGAGTTGGAACCATGGTGTGAAGACCTTGGCCTATGAGATACTGAGCTGGGCAGTAACCACTCTGGAGAGGTGTGGCTCTATAGGCAAGTACAGCCAGGTAGGGGTCGCCTGCCTTTTTCAGATGGTTTTTCATGGTCTGGACTGCCCATTCTGTTCCACTGTTACTCTGCGGAAACCTCAGGCTGCTGGTGACATGTCTGAGCTCATATGAAACCGCAAAGGAAGTGAAGGCTTGTCCAGAAAACTGTAGCCCATTATCCCACATCAGGACCTCTGGGATACCATGGTGGGCGAACATCAACATCAAATTAACAATGACGTCGGTGGACCTGGTGTGAGATAATTGTGCAATCTCAACATACATGGAGAAGTAATCAATGACAAGCAGATTTTTCAGGGCGTTCTGATGACATGCACATCTGGCTTGGCTTGAGGGTCTCTATGTCTGTGATGTTGATACGGCTGAGTAAGCCAAGTGCTACAATGGCTGGCAACCTGAGCAGGGGTGTGCGCAGGTTTTTGACCACATACGCCTTCTCCGTAGCCGTGCTTGGCTCCTCTCCACAGCTGCAGTCTGGCGAACCCCGACACATCCAGTGCAATGCATCCTGGACCAAGCAAAGGTTTCTCTGCTTTCTGGAGAACAGGCTGCTGTGCATTAGGAAATGCTGTTAAAAACAAGACTGTGACACAGCAGTGACATCTGCTCCACTGTCAAGTTTGAAAGTTGTGTTTTTTGTCCATTATGCCTATTTCAACAGTCCATACATCGTCATCAAATGTCACAGAGCTGAGAAAGAAGCTTTCTTCCTCTTCCTCAATACCATACACAGCTTTGGCTGCACAGCACACGCGCTGGTAGTGACCTCCCCCCACCCCACAGGAAGGGCACTTGGCATCATTAGCAAGGCACTCAAGCCTAGGATGAGGTATGCCACCGCATTTGATGTACTGGGAGCTTTTTGGGATTTTTGCTCTGACTGCTGTGTGGCTTTGGTCCATTGTTTTTGGATTTGTTTAATTTAGGCTTTTCCTTTTGCTGTCTGCCTTTAAACGCTGTCCACGGAGCTAAGATCCATCTGCTTTATACCACTGGCTTCACTCCTCAAGAGTGTTTTGCCTTTTGATCTACTCTGATTGTCTTGTCATGTTAATGGCTTTTTCCAGGTCTAAGTCTTTCTCCATTTGCATGGGTTCAGAGAGCCGTGCGTCCGCCAGTCCTAGCACTATCCTGTCCCCCATTAATTTGTCATTGCAGTGCTCTGCTAATGCATACAGGACAGTGACGAATGCATCGACAGTCTCGTTTGCTTCTTGCTTGCGCATATTAAATCGCATATTAAATCTTTTTCACTACAAAGAACGACTGAGAGCCATCCCTGACTTTGGTGTATTGGCGCTGGTCGGCATCATTGAGCTTCAAGCCTCTCAAGATGTGATCAGCTTCGTCTCCCATACAATAATCCAAAATAGTCACCTGGTTCTCTTCGGAGCTTGCCGTTAAATTGCTCACCCGACGGAGTCCCTCTAATCTCCGTATCCGTTTTTGTCCACTCGGTGCGGCTTGGGGAAAAAAAATCAATGCTAAACGTAGCGCTGGGTGTATTAGCCATCCTGCTACTCCTTCCCCACTCTGCTCGTCTTCACTGTACCTCATTTAAGTCGCTCACCAGTCCCTTTTTGTCCCCTTCCAGGTGGATCTTCTCCGTTCCGATCTAGTTTAACGGCACCAAATCGGGTTTGCAAAGAAAATACATGCACGTGAGACAAACCGCGAGCTTACATACGGAACTGCTTTATTGACTTCACCGCTCTGCCGGAACACTCTCACCCCTTCCGCCCCAGCTTCATTTCTATTGGTCAAATAAAGTAATACCACGCAGCATTTGACTTGTTGGATGAATATGTCTCATGCAGTGCGGAGTTGCAGGTTTCTCGGTTTTTCTGAAAACATCAACACTGCAAACCCGCTGACCACGTGGTAGTCGGCTAAAAATATCAGCCAATCACGTTCTTGGTAGCGCCAGCGGTGGGTGACGGGCCAATCAGAAAAACGTAGTGGGTTTCCAAGGAGTTCGTGTGACTAATGCCTGTCATATGACTCTGACACCAATGGAGACAGTTACAAGGCTTAAGACCTGCTCGCGGATTTGAAAGAAAGAGACTTTCTGTACCGGATTTATTTTGGTACAAAATGCCTCCGACTCTTTTTCACAAACTTTTCAACAAACGAAACGCATTTTCGCCGCCCCCAAGATGTAGCAAAGAGGACCCCGCTTTCAGGTATGTCATATTGCGCTTGTCTGTAGTAAGCGTGTTCAAGCTATTGATCCTCGTAATGCGAGTCTGCAGAATAAACAGTTTTGCGTTCTTACATGTGACCCACCAGACTATTCGGTCATACGTTTCGGTCAATAATACTTGGTATTTATATGCCTCTAACAGCAATAACTTACTGCGGGGAAACGAGGAATTGTTTAGTGAGGTTGCTAGCACGCTAATGCTAGCGAGCGGCACACGCTTCCCCCTTTGTGGAAGTCCGACCAGCATTAACCTCGTGACTTTTAGCTTGTTTACCTTATGATCGTAGCCCCGTTTGATAATGACAACAAAACAGACCGACCGGCGTCATGTAAGGATAGTGGGGGGCGAAAACAAGTAAACGCCGTACGTGGTCACTTATGAGGGGTTACTGTCCGCTTAAAAGGCAATGCCCAGGTCTCCCTATTGTCTGCCCGGAGAGTTATCTTTTGCGTCCGGCGCTTGGGTAACGTTAGCTTTGGCTTGCTGCCAAGCGGAGAACGATCGTGGCGATTAATCAGTGGAGCATCTAATTGCTAATGGGTAAGCGTGATCTTGATAACTTAGTGCTAAGTTGAATCGTGCTCTCCCCGGATTCCTTTTGAAGACTATTAAGTCAGTGCCGCCAGCCAGCAAGGGAGTGTGGAAATCGCCAGTTAACCAAGCTAGATCGGACGGAGGCCCCGCCCCGTCCCTTTTCTCCAAAGACGTTTGTCGCAGGTTTGCGGCAGCTCGGAACATCTCTCAGCTGAGAGGACAGTAGGCAACGAGACGTTAGTTATGTCTCTTGAGCAGCGTTACGAAAGAGGTCAGATTTTAGGTTAGAGGCTTTGTTTAAACGGGGTTAAGTGTGAGTATAATCGTAAGCCTTGTTAATAGTAGAACTAACTGTCAATTGGTTGAACGCGTAGGGAGAGGGCGGGGGTTCTGTACGATCTAGATTGGTGATGTAGTGAATAGCCAGCAGACGAGGACAGGATGTGCTCTGTGTCTGTGTGTGCACGTGACCTGCCCGGTCGGCCTCAGTCTCCGCAGACCGACTGGAGGCTGCAGCGGCCGCCTGGGTGCCGCTGCTGTGTTAAAACTGTTATAAGTGCTTTAAAATAGAAATTTATACAAGGATGCAATAGGGAAAACTAGGCCTCTGTTTTGTTTATGATGATGTTATGAAGCGATGTAGTGGTAAAAAGGTGGGTAAACTATGATCACTGATCATCATCGTCAGGCAACCAACGACGAATATGGGTCATATTTTCAGGAAAGCATTAATTTATGTATTTTCCCATTGGAAGCCAGACCCTAAAATGGAGTTAAAACTATTGCATGAAAATAAAGCGTCTAAACTGCATTTAGATGTATTTAGCCTCTATGATGCCACTAAAGTTATGAGACAATTGGCTGTAAGATTTATTCTTTTTGTCACGGAAATTCTCTGACTCGCCTAATACATTATTGGCCAGTATGTTCATCTGATTCTCCTGGTTTGTATTACAGGTTTACTTCTCTTGTGTCAGCCCACCTTCTGGGTCAAGGTTGGGCTTTGCACAGAGGGGAAACCGCCTTCATAGCTTTAAATATACATGTATCGGAAAATGTCACCATCAGCCTGTGGCCCCATAGTGGACATGTTTTCTGTTGGACCTGGGACCTCATTCCACTGGTGCCACTAACACCTTGGCTCTTACTTGTGCAAGAACAGGCTCCAAGGCCATAAAGGTGCCCCAGTCCCAGAGATATGAACTTTGAGAGAGGGAGAAATGAAGGGAGAGAGGCTGACTGGCTAGACTGTTTCATTCTACAGCAAGCAGCCAAACAGCAGGAGGCTCTATTAGCTTTGTGGTCAGCAGTGTTGTCTGTACCTCTGGTACGAGCTGTCCATTAATCAGATATCAAGTGGTCAGGAGAAGGAGGGGGAGGATAATGTTTTTTATTTTGTATTTTCAAGGGGGGTCAATGAAAAGGGGAGAGGGGGAAAGTGCAAAAGCACATGTTCAAGAGGCACTTGAGAAAGGGGGGGGAAGAGAGAGAGTGCAGATTAATTGAGTGTGGAGTTCTATGCTCCAGCTCATAAGGAATTGGAGATAGAGCAGAGTTGAAGCGGATAGACACAGTAAGAGGGAGAAACTCAAAGGTGAAGACAGTGTGATGAAGGAGATGATTACAGATAAGTGTCCACAGAGATGATTGTAGCAGTAGTTGTATAGTGGTTCAATGCAAACAATTCTATATAGTTTTGTGAGCCATTCAAACATTGCGCATCAAGTCGTGTTGCTCAGACATTGAGTCTAGCCTCCCTCTCAATTGAAATTATTTTAAAAAGGCAGGCCTATCCAAAAAGTGGGTTGTGCAATTGCAGCTTTGACAATATTGGTGACATAAATATTAATACCTCTGAAGCATTTTTGAAATTAAAATAATCTTATATCATCATCTCTGCCAGGCCTGGAGGGGATTTTGTGTGTGTGTGTGTGTGTGTGTGTGTGTGTGTGTGTGTGTGTCTATCTCCGGGGCTATCTTGCAAAACACTGGACCTATCAGCCTAAATTTTTTTTGTGCACAGTTATGACTGTATGATTAACCGCTTGTGGTTGTGCTGATTCAGAACCTTCGAAAAATGTTTGTCCTCGATATCACCGCTCCCTCTCCTCATTCACTCTGCTTTCCGTTGCTGCCTGATCTGAGTCAGCTGTGCGCGACACATCTACGGTTAAGTCAGATTGGGTAGCGATAGTGTCAAAACCAAACCATTATGTATTCGGGTCTGAGTCTTGAAAGTAAATGAGAAGTCGATCGTATTTTGCAAGCCAGCAAATCCTTCACTGCTGATCTCAGCACAGAAGGACAGGGGGAACTCCAGATGAACCAAAATTAATTCACCTTACTCACCTCGCCGCCATGCGGAAGTGCCATAATCTACAATGTTAAAACTCTGCTGTAGAAATACAATTTTAAGAGTAGGATTAATCGCAGTCAAAGCTGGAAATCATCTCAGTAGCTACAATAACACATTTCCCATGGCTTAGCTATGTTTTCTTACCATTTTATGAATAAAAAAGGGGTTGTTGGTCGCCAAGTTTGAGCACCAGAGAAGGGGAGATGGGCTTGGCTGGCGGAGATCTGCACTCTACTGAGTGCACTCTATACTTTTTGATTTGAACTTTTCTTAATGCTTTCAAAACTGCGGAGATTTGGTACAGTTCGATAATATCCTGGAGCATTTTCGTTTTGGTTTTGCAGTTGGCTAAGGAAAACCTAGCTAATATGGAATTGAAACAGGGAATCAACTTAACTCTTCACTTTATATTTTCAAATGCAATATCCGGCTTGAAAACAACCTCTCCAATGCATTGGAATCTTAAGCATTACAGGTATCGGATGGGTTTGGCATCACATTAGTTTTAGATCATGCAACCCTTTTGCCCTACCCAGCAGAGCACCCACCCCTGCATGGCTCTGTCACAGCACAGCACTCTCCCTTTCGAATACCACCGAGGGCAGCTATGGTTGGCTGACCCTGTGAGGAAAGCCCAAAAAGCCTCTCCTATTTCCCCAGCTGCAGCGCATGACCAGCAAATACATACTGTACATTTTACTTAGAGCTCTCTGCTCATCCCCATGCCAGTCAGGACCTAGCCAGCAGCCTAAGCCCAAGCCAAGGGCTTTGTCCCCCCCCCCCCCCCACCTTGCCCTACCACCACCACCACCGACTGTCAGCCATGCCAGCCACTGCTCACAGGGCCCTAGTACTGGACTGACTTATTTTTCAAAGTGTTGCTTTTTAGGTGTTGGGGTTCCAACGATATTGTGTGTGTGTGTGTGTGAGAGAGAAAGAGAGAGAGAGAGAGAGAGAGAGAGAGAGAGAGAGAGAGAGAGAGAGAGAGAGAGAGAGAGAGTGCACGTGTGTGCACGTGTGTGTGAGTGCTGTCATCATCCTCAGTTTGTCTTGTCTGAACAATGAGATGGGTGATCATATTACCACAGTCAGCTAGAAAGCTATAGTTGTGTTTGAGTATTGAGAGGGAATGTTTGTGTTCTTGCTGTTTCATTCTGGTTATTTGTGCATGTTTAAAACCTGTTCGAAGACAAGCTACACTTGTGCTTGTAGTGTAGATTTGACTTACAAGGTGACTGTTTAATTGTGTTATAACGTATGTTTGTGTCAACCAGAGAGGTCTGTTAAGACAGTGGCTGTCATCGTGTTCCTATCCAGGCTATTTTAAGTGGCCACACTCAGACTTCTCAGAACAGCAGGGTCATGTTAAAGATATAGTTTTGCGTAAAAGACAGATGCACACACACACACACACACACACACACACACACACACACACACACACACACACACACACACACACGCCTCATGGCAAGAGCTAGCACCCATGTCTAACATCCAGTATAGACTGCTACTTTACCAGTGAGATAACTGGAACTACTTTGTGCTAGCTTTACACAGAGGTCTTCATATATCCAGCCCAGAACAACCTCAACCAAATCCTGACCAGCACTGATAAGCTGTCACACTGTAGTATCAACACAGCTCTGTTTGCTCATAAACCAATGCTTAACTTGGCATAATACTGATTTTCAACATCCATATTGGGACCCATAGGTTGATCAAAGGTATTATAAGTTATAGTGTGTTTCCAAAATAATTTTATTTCCAGTTGCATCACTAACACCTCCCCTAGGTCCTGCAAAGGAGGTCTGAGGCTAAGACTGGGGATAGTAGATAGGTAGCATAAAATCAGTGTAAAAGTTGTGTAGGTTACCCTAGACTTTACTTGAAAGCCAATCTGGGGCTACAGGGTTTATGATACCACTTTGAGGTAATCAGTGAACCTTGCAGAGTTTTGTTGTTTGAATGTAGTACAATATTTTACAACTAATTTATCGATTTATAGATTGTGCGAGGATTCGAAGGAAGCAGTGGTCAGCACGACCTATGCAGGGTTTAGCAATGTTTTCTTAATTTTTCTTCAAAAGAGCACACAATTTGAATGCCTTTTTATTAATTAATTAATTAATTAATTAATTCATCTTTAGCCGCTTCTCCGGGGTAGGGTCGCGGTGGCAGCAGGTTAAGTGGGGCACTCCAGAAGTTCTTCTCCCCATCAAGGCTCTCTAGCTCCTCCTGGGGGATCCCAAGGCGTTCCCAGGCCAGATTGGACATGTAGTCCCTCCAGCGAGTTTTGAGTCTACCCCGGGGTCCCTTCCCACTTGGCTGTGCTCGGAAAATCTACAAAGGAAGGCACCCAGGAGGCATCCTGATCAGATGCCCAAACCACCTCAACTGGCTCCTTTTAACGCGAAGGAGCAGCGGCTCTACTCTGAGCTCCCTCCGGATGTCCGAGCTCCTCACCCTATCTCTAAGGCTGAGCCCAGACACCCTACGGCGGAAACTAATTTCAGCTGCTTGTATCCGCGATCTCATCCTTTCGGTCACTACCCAAAGCTCATGACCATAGGTGAGGGTTGGAACGAAGATTGACTGGTAAATTGAGAGCTTTGCCTTCCAGCTCAGCTCCTTCTTCACCACAATGGTCCAGTACAATGTCCGCATTACTGCTGATGCTGCACCAATCCACCTGTCAATTTCCTGCTCCATCCTACCCTCACTTGTGAAGAAGACCCCGAGATACTTAAACTCCAGGGTTGCCCCTTGTCTCTGATTCTGTTTGTGATATTCATGGACAGGATCTCAAGGCACAGCCTGAGTGAGGAATGTGTCCATTTTGGGAACCTCAGAATTGCATCTCTGCTCTTCGCAGATGATGTGGTTTTGTTGGCTTCATCAGAACGCGACCTACAGCATGCACTGGGGCGGTTTGCAGCTGAGTGTGAAATAGCCAAGATGAGAGTCAGCACCTCCAAGTCTGAGGCCATGGTTCGCTACCAAAAAATGGTGGATTGCTCCCTCCGGGTTGGGGATAAGTTGTTGCCTCAAGTGAAGGAATTCAAGTATCTCGGGGCCTTTTTAGGTGTGCTATCATTTTATCTAGAAAAGCCTTTACTTGCTAAAATGGTGGCACACTAGGATACTGCATCCATTCAGTCACTTAAGGTAATGGATTTACATGTAATAGCAGTGAAAATATGGCCTCATTTTCATTAATTCATTCCCATCGGGACCACCTGCACTAAAAAAGTCTTACTCATTTGCTCTTGCCATACATTCATTCATCTGCCCAGTCTTTCATTTTTTTAGATGTCTATTTAATCAAATTCTCAAGTGCAGTAGTAAAGTTGAATAAGTTACAGAATCGGTTGTGAGTGCAGAACAGGCAGCTTGATGTGGATTAAGGTACATGTAGGTAATGGCAGTGGGGTCAGTCTTTGTTGAGATGGCAGAATATTCAGTCTCAGAGGCAGAGTCCTCTTAACCAACACTAGTGCATGTATTCTTGCCCATATGCAATTCATCCATCCATGTGATCTAAGATTGTTGATTTTTTTTTTTTACTAAGTAGCAAAGGATTGTTGGATTCACATTTTGGCAGGAGACAGAAGATTTGACTGAAGGAACACTGCTTTGACCTCTCATTGACATTTTTGATCACATTCATGTGATTCTCTGTGATTCAAAGTCATACATGCGCTGCTTTCTATCACTTCACTGCAGTCATGGGATACTGATTCAGCAAAGGCTTGTGTGTACACACACACACACACACACACACACACACACACTACTTACACATCATGGGATACTGATTCAGCTGAAGTTCTGGGACAAGCACAGTCACAAGTGTGCATGCACATGCACACTCAAAAATGCATGCATACACAAATACACTTACAAGTAGTGAAGACATATATTGATACACATTGGGGGATAGAGGGCACAAAATTGCACCCCTTGCAGTGTTCACATTCAGTCAGGTTGATGCAAAATATTCGTCAACAGCCTTCTTTGCATAATGGAAACAAACTCTTTGTTTCTAACTGGGATTTGTTTAAAATTGCATCTAGACCAGCATGATTGAACATAGTGATCCAGTGTTTCAATTTCTCATCAAAAACTTGGCCAAAAGATGCCTGTCACTGAACTTGGTAACTGAATTCCCCTTTTGTAAACTTGTGTGTAAGGAAATGTAAATGTCAGAATATCACTATCTATCTATCTATCTATCTATCTATCTATCTATCTATCTATCTATCTATCTATCTATCTATCTATCTATCTATCTATCTATCTATCTATCTATCTATCTATCTATCTATCTATCTATCTCCATACATACATACATACATATATAATATTTAAGATAGATGTAGGCATGGTGGCGCAGTGGTTACCTCACAGCAAGAAGGTCCTGGGTTCGAGCCCCGGGGTTGTCCAACCTTGGGGGTCATCCTGGGTCATCCACTGTGTGTCGTTTGCATGTTCTCCCTATGTCTGCGTGGGTTTCCTCCGGGGGCTCTGGTTTCCTCCCACAGTCCAAAGACATGTAGGTCAGGTGAATCGGCCGTACTAAATTGTCCCTAGGTATGAATGTGTGCGGATGTATGTGTATGTTGGCCCTGTGTGATAGTCTGGTGGCCTGTCCAGGGTGTCTCCCCGCCTGCCGCCCAATGACTGCTGGGATAGGCTCCAGCATCCCTGCGACCCTGAGAGCAGGATAAGTGGTTCGGATAATGGATGCATGTAGGAAAAAAAAACTTTTAATTCAATTAAACTTTAATCGAATTCAAGTTTTTTCCCTACATCTAGCTTAATATTCATCTCATTTGTTGAGCACTTTCATCAACACCATTGATGGTTTCTGAAAAAAAAAGCGCTCCCCCCCCCCCCCCCTCTCTCTCTTTCTCTCTCTCTCTCTCTAACTTTGTTAAAAGAAACACTCAACGGTAGGGACAGTTTTCAACAAATAAGGAGCAAAATAATCCAGTTAGTCAAGTAAATTCATCAAGAATTTGCTTTACTCACTTGATTTTAAATTCTTTATAAGACAGTACAAGCCTGTTTCATGCCATAAGCAATCATCAGCTGTCAATAAAGCTACTCGCGAAAGAACATACCATTTATTGCCCATCATGCACATCACGTGCACAACGTCCAATGGGGAACGGAGAGGTGTGACATTCAAAAATTCAAAAACACGTGATCGCTAACGGTCCAATGGGGGGTGGGGTGTATTTAAAACCCACCATACAATGATACTGTGGTCACAAACATCAATAAGCAGTTTTTTAAACTTTTGGATAAGTGCTTTACCTCAGACCATCAACTGAGTAAGATATTCAATAGGAACACCATCAAAATTAGTTACAGTTGCGTGCCTAACATTCAACAAATATCGTCCCACAACACTAGAATCATGAACAAGTCAGTGAATCACAATCGCACTTCCCCAACTGCAACTGCCATGTGAACGACTCATGCCCCCTTGAAAGAAAATGCCAGACGAAAGGAGTTATCTACCAAGCTATGATGACGAGAGATGACAACAGCAAAATAGAGACATACATCGGTCTAACAGAGGGAACATTAAAAAAGAGGTTTAATGCACACTTGTAGCTTTTAGAAACAACCGTTTAAAGAGTGTAACATCTTTAAGCCGTTATATTTGGTCATTGGCAGACAGAAACATTAATTATTCAAGCACCTGGTAAATCATCTCAAAGAACAAAACATATTCAACCATCAGTAAAATGTGCAATCTATGTCTAACTGAAAAATATTTTATCATTTTTAAGCCAGAAATGTCCACATTGAATAACAGGAATGAATTGGCCAGCAGTTGCAGGCATAGATATAAGCACCTATTTTGAAATGATAAATAAATCATGCCAACAGACAAATACAGCCCCCCCCCACTGGACCATTAGCGATCACATGTTTTTGAATGTCGCACCGCTCCCTTCTCCATTGGACATTGTGCACATGATGTGCATGACGAGGCAGTAAATGGAATGTCCTTTCCTGAGTAGCTTTATTGACAGCTGATGATTGCTTATGGCATGAAACAGGCTTGTACTGTCTCATAAAGAATTTACTTGACTCACAGGACTATTTTGCTCCTTATTTGTTGAGCACTTTCCCTACCGTCGAGTGTGTCTTTTAACAAAGATATATATATATATATGTATATAGCTTTTTTAAACACTCAACAGTAGGGAAAGTGCTCAACAAATGAGCAAAATAATCCAGTGAGTCTGCATTTTATATATATATATATATATATATATATATATATATATACACACACACACACACACACACACACATACACACGTATATACACGCGTATTATATATATGTGTGTGTGTGTGTGTGTGTGTGTGTGAGGGATTTTTTAAATTTACTTATCGTCTTGTTTTTGGTTGGCATGTAGCAACTCATGTTTTTGTCACCGAAATTAACACTGGTCCTGTAGCTGGTAGGGTTTCAATGTCTTGTTCATTGGCAGTGCAGCAGGCCAAATCCCTTTGACGATGTAGAGGCTAGAGCATGGACCTTCCAGTTGAAAGACAGCCTCCATTTTCACTACACCACTCTGCTGCCTCTTTCGTTACAAATGACAAAAGCTATACCTTACCTTTCCTGAATTTCTTTCAGGTTAACACTTCCGCCACCCAACATTAAGCTAATACACACACGCACTCTCACACTGTATTTAATATGTATCATGTGTGTCTTAATGTGACACTATTTACACCAATTGTTATTATTAGCTTGTTACAGTAATCTTAAACATCACATTAAAAACAATAATGAGCAGTTTTTTTTAACATATATCAACAAGAATTGAGTGAGAGGTCATCTGATAGCTTCCCCAGTGTACATATTAACAGAGGAGTAATTCAAGAGTCTGACAGATGTTGTTCCATAAAAGCAGCTGTAAATGTAGGGATCGATGCCATTGTGTATGAAATGTACCCCTGGCTGTTTGAGCATTCATCTCGAGCCAGTTTTTGGTCAGACTTGGCTAGCAGTGAATGTGTGGGCCTCAGGGCTCGCTGTCATTCTCTCCAGCTCAGAGTCATGTGAGTGTTGGAATGCAGAGGCGCCCGCCTGTTACCATTACACTGCAGCTGACAGACAGACGGACCGACAGGCATGCAGGTAGTCAGGTGCTTTCATGGCACGATGTTGGCCGGCTCTTTGATGGCGCTGTTTACTGTAACTTTGTCGAAGCAGGGCTATTGTTATTATACTTCAGAGTTTGCACTGTGTCAGGTGTGTGTGTGTATGTGTTTGCATGTGTGAGGGAAGGTGTCTGTTTTCTTTTTTTTTTTAAACCCTTTTGTCACATTATCTGGTTGTTTCAGGAGTTATCAGTCAACTTTGACCGGTATTTAATCATCCAAGTATGGTGGTACTGATCACTAAGGAGTGGTTTATCAGGGTGATATGGTTAGTAGGGTACACCCTTTTTTTCAGCCAGGAACTAAATTTACCAGCGTGAGAATGTGTATCCTATCTGAGTGTGACGATGGTAGCACTATGCAATGCAGATCACTCTCTCAGCACTTAAAAAAAAAAACTTTTTAAACCATTTTGCAGACTGTTTCCCCTTAATTTCATTATGGGGATGGCAGACTTGCAGCATCTGCAGAGCTGCAGGCTGGAATGAAGAGTATGTCATACTGCTGGTATTTGTACTCAAGTTTTAAAATTACTATAGAGTAGACAAATAACAAGGCAACTTGGTGGCAAAATCCATTATCTGAACCACTTATCCTGCTCTCAGGGTTGCGGGGATGCTGGAGCCTACTCTAGCAGTCATTGGGCAGCAGGCGGGGAGACACCCTGGACAGGCTGCCAGGCCATCACACACACACACACCTAGGGACAATTTAGTATGGCTGATTCACCTAACTGACATCTATTTGGACTGTGGGAGGAAACCGGAGCCCCTGGAGGAAACCCACGCAGGCACGGAAAGAACATGCAAACTCCACACAGACGACAAACCGGGATGACCCACCAAGACTGGATTACCCCGGGGCTCGAACCCAGGACCTTCTTGCTGTGAGGCAACTGTGCTAACCACTGCGCCACCGTGCCGATGTGATGGCAAAATGTAAAAAAAAAAAAAAAAAAAAATTAAAAAAAATGCAACATTTATCAGAGCAACAAGTGGTTTCCAAGCAATCAGTGTATTGCATGGTACATTGATTGTATTATTCTGTTGTTCAACATCAATTACCATGCTTAGTCAGCTGATCCTAAAACTCCCATAGTTACGCTTTCTGATTTTCCGCCA
This sequence comes from Lampris incognitus, assembly GCF_029633865.1. Taxonomy (NCBI): domain Eukaryota; kingdom Metazoa; phylum Chordata; class Actinopteri; order Lampriformes; family Lampridae; genus Lampris; species Lampris incognitus. Next base: position 38,027,549 of record NC_079218.1, read on the forward strand.
AAAAGGATGGACACAAGACAATTTCTTATCCTGCCTCACCCACTTTCTTATCCTGCCTCACCCACCAAGCAACGCTATCCTTGGGCAGGTGATGGAGTGCACACAGATTTTTTTTGTGTTCCTTTCACACTTTCTCTCTTTCTCTTATACATGTGCATACACAGAGGCGTGCACACACACACACACACACACACACACACACACACACACACACACACACACACACACACACACACCCTTGCTCTCTCTAACACAGTGCATGACACGTTTATGCCTGCTAAGAGTGGGGTAGGTCTCTGAGGTTGCTATGTAGGCTAATGACAGAGTGACTTAGTGAAACTTAATTACTGTGTCCTGACTTTTGTGAGGACAAAAAGCCCCCCAAAAAAAATTCCTGGGTTTTGTATCACAATGTGCTTGTGTCCTAGCTGTAGGTATTCGTAGCTGTTAGTAAGAGTGCCCTGGTGGCCCAGTACCAACAAGGTACTTGTGGCACCAGTGGTTGGATGTGGGAGTGGGACGCTGTGTGCACCAGCAGTATATATTAGCAGTTGTTAGTGCTATAGCCTATATGTTTTTTCTTCTTTCCATCAGTATGTATCTGTTGAGGGGACATGGTAGATAGCGTTGCTGCTGCTGCCTCGGCACTGTCCGGCACTCACAGTCCTCCCGCCGATCACCTGACAGTCTCATGTTGTTGTGTGAATTCAGTTCACCGCTATTCTTAGATCCCGCTGTGTCAGTGTGTGTATGTGTGGGTGTGTGTGATAGAGAGGGAGTGAGAGAGGAATAGAGAAAAGAAGAGAGGAAGTGGGAGAGGGCTTGGGGAAAGACTGGTAGAACCGCTATGATGCCCAGGTAGGAGCCATTAATCATTAACAGTTCTTGCTTGCTTACTAGCAATGATGATGATGTCATAGATGGAAGGGTGTCGTTGTTGTTGTTTTTTCTTTTTCTTTCTTTGTTTTGTCTTCAGCTTTAGCTTTATGGATGGTTTCAGCTGGGGTTAAGGTTCAGTTTTGAGCGAGAGAATGTTTAAATTTAGTTTATGGGACAAGGTGGGCTTCGTTGCCAAGTGTTGCCTAGATTAGCCTAGATTAATGCATTATAGGGTTAAGCTATGCAATATTAATTACTCTATATGGCTCGTCTTCGACATTCGAACCCCTGTTTTTGTGTTTAGAAAGCTTTTTTTTTTTTAAATTTTCAAATCTTTCCAGGGTTTGTTCAAGTTATGAAGGCATTCCAAGTCTTCTCGATGCTGGTTGGCATCTTAATGTGTTTCAATGCCGGTTTGAATGAAAACAAAGCACTTTTCCTCAGGCTTCTGATCATCAATCAGCTTTCTGAAAGAAAAGCATGAGCAATCCTTTATAAGTGAGTGGGTGATTCAGAGTCGTTGTGGTTCAGACAATCGAGAGCATAGCAAGCATGTAACAGTAATGAAGTCATGTGCTGCTTTTATGAATGACTCTTCTCTCTCCTCTCTCCACTGGGACTGTCACACGCTCGCTGACCCGACATTTCCTTCTTCACTTTCTCTGTCTCAGTCCACCGCTCTGCCTCTTTCTCCCACTCTTTTGCTCTTATTTGCACACTTACTCGCATTTTATGTCCTCTTCCCCTCTTTGTTTTTCAGTGCTTCATAGTATTTCATATTTTCCTTATTGTCCACAGATTTTCATTTTTGCCCTTGTTTTTGTGTTTGGTTGTTTTTTCTCTTTGATTTTTTTTTAGTTTGCTTCTGGTGTTACACAAAAATGTTAGGTGTGGTCTTCATCTGCTCTCTTTCTCTCTGTCTGTTTGTGCACACATTTCCTCCTGTGTCATTGAGTCTGTCAGGAATCAGGAACACTTAATTTGTCATTTCACTTCATGTTCTTGCATACATGAAATGAAACGAAATATCATTTCCCCCAGCCCACAGCAGTGCAACACAAAGACAAGAACACATAGACAAAAACTGCAAGAACACATATATCCAAACTAAAAACACATATCGAATCCCCGTGTTACCTCCGGCTTGGTCAGGCATCCCGACAGACACAATTGGCCGTGTCTGCGGGTGGGAAGCCGGATGTGTGTATGTGTCCTGGTCGCTGCACTAGCACCTCCTCTGGTCAGTTGGGGCACCTGTTCGGGGGCAGTGGGAACTGTGGGAATAGTGTGATCCTCCCACGCACTATGTCCCCCTGGGGAAACGCCTCACTGTCAGTGAAAAGAAGCGGCTAGCGGCTCCACATGTATCGGAGGAGGCATGTGGTAGTCTGCAGCCCTCCCCGGATCAGCAAAGGGGGTGGAGCAGAGATCGGGATGGCTTGGAAGAGTGGGGTAATTGGCCAAGTACAGTTAGGGAGAAAAATGGGAACCCCCCCCCCCAAAAAAAAAGAAGAACACATATATCCAAACTAAGAGCACATATATCTAAACTGGAACACATATAGTCAAACTAAGAGCACATATATCCAAACTAAACACATATATCAAAACTAAGCAACAAAAAAAAGAACTTTCCAAGAGAACAAATGCCAGCCAGGATAACTGTCGGAACTGCCAGTCTGCATTGGTCTCGCTCTCTCTTCCTCTGCATTTATTTCACATCTAATTCATCTATGTCTATTTTGTATTTGTATGTTATAAAGTTCTTTTAGTGATCCATTTCATTTTCCCTCAACTGGAATCCAGAAAGCTTTGGAGCCTAACTGATAAAGGCTCAATCTCGATCAATCAAAGTCATACCTGATGTCGGCTGCACCAGTCAGACATAATGTCATGCTTTTGTCAAGTCTGTGATTAGCTCCACTAATCGGAAGCACTGTAACACAAACAGCAGGCCTTTAGCCAGGTCTGTCTTTCAGATGTAATGTATAGAAATAACTGAGGGATTGGTTGCCTTTCTATTGATTGCCATCTTTGCTGTTCAGTTTAGCATGGAACATGATGGTGTGACATTGAATTATGGGTTACTGTCTTTTTCAAACCCTTAAATTATTTCACATGATGAAACTAAACCCTGTCAGATTCAATTTGATTATTATAGGACTGTCATATCTGTGATTTTAAAACCAACTACTTAAATGGTCTTACTGGCTTTTAGGTATATTGGTGTACTGTAGATATGGCCGCAACTTGGGCTGGGCAATAATTCAATACCATTGTTTACTATTGTCTTTCAGTGGTATTGTATCAGTATTATTTGAAAACTAATTTCGGTTTGATATTATACTTTACCGAACAGTGCAAAGTGATGAACCTCAGTTGGATTCTTCAACTGTCGAATGTGCCTTTATTTAAAGGTAGCATTAAGCCATCCTTGTCTGGCTTGTAATTCCCCAACAGTGGCTTAATGACAGAGTATGAATGAGCAATAAAAATGTGTTACATCCTTCAGCTTCCACAAGACCCTATGGGACCTGCCTGAACAGATGGGAGCTAACAAGGATGTAAGGTGTGCCCATGCATATCGTTAAATGCCAACAAATCCGCACCCTGATGTTGTGTGCATGCATTTTTGTGTGTGTATGAGACTTGTCTGTTTTCTTTGAAGGGGAAGTTTTCTTGGCCCTGACTAGGAATACTTGATTCCCATCTGATGCAACCAAAGTAATTTTGCCCTCTAGTAGGAGCTTTTTTCCTTTTTGGTTTTTCTGAGTTTGCCTTGGGCGTAAGGTTTCCCACAAAACTCCTTGTTATGGAACAAACTGCTAAAATGATTTTCTTTAACAAATCTCTTTTGTCCTTCAACATTCTACCATCTTGAGAAGCCCAAAGAATATGTTAGAATGATCTTTGTGGACTTCTGAAGTGCTCTTAACATGGTGCAACCCCACCTGATGGGACAGAAGCTGCTCCAAATGGATGTCAATCCATATCTGACCCTCTGGATCCATTCATTTTTGACAGGGAGACATCAAGTGGTCAGGATCAAGGGTCAGTTCAGTTCTACTCAAACCATCTCCAGTGGAGCCCCACAGGGCTCTGTAATCTCACCTGTGCTCTTCACTCTGTGCACTAACTGTAGGAGCTCAGACCCAGAAATAACCAACATCAAATACTCTTGTGACACAGTCATTGTGGATACCACTAACCCTGAAGGGTAGCTACAAGCTCAAGCTGAGATGGACACATTCTCAGAGTGGTGTAGGGGAAATTCTTCTCCTGGATTGCCACCTTGCCATGGTGGAGAAGCTTGCGTGTACTAATGATCCCAAGAGCTATACTGTCCAGAGCTTGACTCCTGGTAGGGTCACCCAAGGTAGATAGGTCAAGGGGGAGGTTCCAGACGAAGCGCAATCCAAAAAAGGCCTCAATGACTGAACTGTCAGAAGATGTCCCCAGGTCACAATGGCAGTGAAGGTGGATGAAGGCTGCCACAAAGGGTGGTCCCCAATTGTCTTGTTTTTCCAAGCCATTGGGCTCTGGCCACCCCTTGCCAAGGATTGTGTGGTGGCTGCAGGCGCATCAGCCACTCCGCATAAAAAGCTGTCATGTGCAGGCATCCTCCCATTATGTGGCTCCAGGATCAGCCTCTATGCCCACATGAAGACCCAGAAGGAGGACAGTCATACTCGACCCTGAATGACCACTGATGATAATGATGGTAGGGGGAATTGCCTTGACCTCAATGCCTCTAAGACCAAGGAGCTGGTCATTGATTTTCATCATGGACAGGTCACCATCCCTTCACTGGTGATCAGTGGCCAGGCCATAGAGAGTGGAGACATACAGATACCTCAACACCACAACTGACCACAAACTCACCTTCAAACCTAATGGTGAAATCATCTTCTCCAAATGTCAGCAACGCCTCTTCTTTCTGAGGAAACTCCATAAACTCCAGGTACACCCATCAGTTCTATTAGCTTTCTACAGGTGCTTCATTGAATCCATCATCACCTTGAACATAACAGACTGGTTTGGTGCTTTGAGTAACATCCACCTCAAGCCTCTCAACAAAATCATCAGAATGAGCAGCAAAATCATTGGACTGGACCTAGAAGCACTAAGTAACATATACAGCAGACGGTCCAAAAGGAAAGAACTACAAATAGCCTCGGACACCACACACATACTGCACAACCAATACAGCCACCTACCTTCAGGCCGCAGATACAGGTCACTCCCATTCAAGACCAAGCAGGTCATGTCAAGCTTTGTGCCTACTTCCATTGGACTTATTAATGCCTGAGCTATCTCAGGCTTGACCTCATTTATTTATTTAGTACTATACATCTATGGACTTTTTAAAGCACGCCTAACATATTAGTGGGCATCCTAAACTGTTTCAAGTTGCACTTTTAATATCACTTTTAATATCATTGACACAATCTAAAGCAACACTTTTTCTTCCATACAAGTTCGTCTCAACTTTGTCATGTTGATGGTGAGTGTCAGCTGACAGCAAATTTCAGGTCATACCACAGATTTTCAAGGGACTTAACTCTGGGCTTTGGTTGGACTTTTCCAGAAAATTAACCTTGTTTTTTAAAACCATTCCTTAGTAGTTTTTCTGTGTGGTTTGGATCATTATCTTGTTAGAACATGAATGTTGAATCTCAGATTTCTTGCTGACTGAAACAGGTTGTCCTCAAGGATTTGCCTTGAGGACAGCCTTGGCATTCACCAATTTGTTCTGGGCTTATTTGTGTTGGAACAACACCTGGTTTGAAGAGGGAGCAGTCCTTAAATTATTAGGCTAGTTTTGGTCTGAAGTTTGGTCTGATGCAAATCTGATTATGCTGTTCCTTTCCTTCTTCAAAAAGTATTGTCCGGACATGTGAAATAAAGCCCCTACAAATATACCTGAAGTGGGCAGTATTCTGGAGATGACGAAGCCAAAGAATTTGGCCCACAAGTAACAAGCAACAGTTACTGAGTAGAAGATAGCAGGCTGCCAGTAAAAATGGCGCAGTTCAAACTCTTTCATTCTGGGGCAACCCAACTTTCAGGCAGTGATTTACTAGTGCTCCTATTTTTTTTCTACAAAACTTGGATGGGACAGATTAATCAACCTACCACTGCAACATCGTTGGCTCTGAAAAATAATTTACTGACTAATCTCAGGCATGGTAATCCAATTAGAATAGCATCTGGAAGGTCACCAGTTCAAATCCCAATCAAACCACAGTGTGAAATTAGGAAGGAAATGAGACATTCTCTCAGCTCACTCTTTAAATATCAGTAGTGCTGAGACTCAGCAGCTACCTTCAATTCAATTTTATAGCGAATATTTTCGTGCTGATCCGGTACATATTGCAGTTTTTCCAAATATGACATAAATAGCGGAATTCAACTTTACGATTTTTAAAAGCATTCTTTCCCTGCTTATCTACAGTAAACTGTGAAAAACTCAAACATCCAAGGACAGTTTACAACCAAAACCTTTTCTTGGACACGTCTTGGTTTTTTCCGCCATAGCTTCCAAGCCTGGAAGCTTTCTGGCAGAAAGCCCTGAAGGCAAGCCAATTAGAGTCGTACAGACGCTTTTGTACCACAGAAGTTCAGCTCTGGCAAAGCAGTCATTACTGGTGGACTTGAAACGCATCACTTCCAGTTCGCCAGCATGGGAATGCAGTGCATGAATGTTACTCAGACACCAGATTTTAAAACTCAGGTATACTGTGAAATACAGAGCTTTATAGGCTTCATCATCATTGTGTGAACTCGTTTGGCAAGGGCTTGAATGTCACAGACATTCTAGCTTTAAACTGAATGCAAAGCGGGTCAGGTCTGGAAAAAGAGCATATACACTAGGTAAAATATTCTTGGGAGAAACAATTATTAAATGCAGAACAGCAGACTTAAGCTAATAGAGAGCAGTGAGGACTTGCTGTCTGAATTTACTGAGTCCGGTGTAGCAGTGGTGTCGGTGGTTGGTATGCACTTGGTAGTCTTGGCATATCCCTGTGCCTTCCCAATGGCACCCATGGCATGAAGTCTGCTGGTACTGCCATGTCCATTAGGATTGATCAATGCTCAAGGGATGTTTACTACAGGCTTAGTACCATTGTTGGTCATCTCTTATGCCCTAATCCCAGGCTATTGTGGCCTGTTGTCGTCCATTTTTGTCATCCATGTTTACACTTGGCTGGTGGTGTCACTACAGAGTTGGGCTGCTTCTTTTAGACACAGGTCTTAGACCAGGATTAGACCAGGTACAAGGTGAACATTACATGATTGATTGTAAAGAATTTGGCCTTTGACCATGTCAAAAATTTCTTTAGTTTGTGAAAGTAAACTATCATGAAACACTAAGTTATGATTTATTCATTGTGTATTTGTTGCTTTATGCCTGTGTTGCTATGTTGGCCAAATATACCTTGAAGGAGGTTGTATGTGGTGTTAGGGGATAGACATGTGCTGTTATGAAATATATCACATGGGGAAATCTTCACGGGGCCCCACGTCTCGTGTTTCTGTTTGCCTGTGTGCCTATAGAAAGTAATACTTGTGCGGAACTCTGACACTTGCTAGAATTATTTTTCCCTATCGCATGCAGGAGTTTTTCTATAGGGCAATATATCGATATATTGATATCGTGATGTAAGACTTGATATCATCTGGGATTTTGGGTATCGTAATACCCAAAATTCAAAAATTAAAGCCCAAAGGGTCTGGACAGTTTCCTGCTTGTTTATTAAATTGAGGGAATATTGATGATGCACAGTCCTAACATGAAGCTGAAAGCTGCTAATTTGAATACAAATACAGTACAGTTGATTTTCTAAATGCTGAACCTTATGTTTATGGGTTTATTCTATATTTTTTATTTATTTGAGAGAGCATTATTTTAATTTATTTTTAAGTTAATTTTACTTTTTTATTAGTAGGTTGCAGCCGGTTGCAACAGTATTGACTAGAGGTTACATGGACTAGTCGACTTGACTAGACTCGTCGACTTAACTGCTCTGTGATGACTCTTTAAACTTGACGTCAACTAGTCACTGATCACGTGATTATGACATTAGCATTATGTACGCCTCAGAGAAGACAACAGGTGAGGAGGAGCCTAGTGGCGGGTCATCGCAGCAAACCAGTAGCGCGGGGGTCAGCAATGTGTGCTCACAGTGGCACGTGAGGCCATTAACATGGGCACGCCGTGCAATTGGGGAAAAAAAATAAAACAAACATTTTTTAATATATTTTTTTGGATAAATTTTTTTTTTAATACAAAACATAGCCAAATGGTGAACTAAAACAATTCAATAATACTGAAATAATGAATCTCAAAATACACCACTGTTTTTGACAGCAAGAGAGCTTACACAAGTGACATGGTCTATCATCCCCTCGTCCCCCTCCCTCTGATCTGCCTATGAGCGAGGCATAATAGTGGTCGTGAACACGTCACGTAGCTAGCTAGCTCTCTTTTTTGCTTTATGTCAAGAACAACTGACAATGGCAGAAGCAATATTGTCTAATACTTGCCTCTTTCAGCCATCTTGGACAAACAAATTTGGGTTTATTTCAGGAAAGGCCCGAGCTGTGTGCACTCTCTGCTGCAAAAATGTTGTCGAACTTCAAGTGTAAAATAATAATAATAATGTGGCGTAGCGGTCTAAGCATCGGCTTGGTGTCGATGCAGTTGCCCACTGGGGACTGGGGTTCGCGCCCCGGTCTCGTCAGATCCGACCGTGGCCGGACTCGATGAAGCAGCAATCATTGGCAACGCTGTCTTCGGGAGGGGGGCGGAGTCGGCTTGTGTTCGTCACGTGAATGCGTCTCTGTGTGTGTCGGAAAAACAGTGGTTCGGCTTGGATTCGCCTTGTCACGAAAGTGGGGAGGCGCTTTCCTTCGAGACTGCCGGCCGGAGAGATGCAGTTGGCGAACGCATGCAATACGAGGGTGGGTGTTTGAATTAAAATAGGGATCAATTGGCCACTAAATTGGGAGAAAAAAGGGAAAAATCAGAAATAAATTAAAAAAAATAAAAAAATAATAATAATGATAATAAAATCAAACTTATATAGCGCTTTTCTAACACTCAAAGTTGCTTTACAATAAACGGCGGTGAAACAAGACAACAGATAAACATAACAAAGACATAGAGGGGTGGATGGGAAGGGTGGGGGGGCTACGAGAGGGAGAAGTGACAGCCACACATGACGCCAGCAGTACTCTCCGACTTAAACAGATACAAAAGGGCAAGAAAAACAAAAAACATAAGCACTGTAGACGTTCTATAGACAAAATGTCATTTTGAAAAAGGCAAAAGAAAAACTTGAAAGATAAGGTTTATAAAGCTGAATCAATCCAGAGGGCAGTGGCCCAGTACGGGAAGCAAAGCAGCGTGTTTACAACCTGATGTGCCACCAAGAACCAAGCTACAGAGGGCAGTTATAAAGGCGTACAGCGCATTGCTTAACACAGGAAGCCATTCCTCGATGGAGAGTATATAAAAGAGGCTTTCCTCAACAGTTCACAGGTCATATCTGATGCATTACTAAACAAAGACACGACCATCAACAGGATGAAAGAAATGCCCGTTTCTGTGAGAACTGTAGAGAAGTGCATTGCAGACATGGCTGAAAACGCAAGGCACCAGCAAACCTGCATTGAAAGATGCGTCGGTATTCAGCATAGCTCTTGACGAGAGTGTGGATGTAAATGTTCTACGTCTATCAGTGGTTATCAGATATTATGACAAACAAGGGTTGCACTAAATCGGTAAGATTGAATTATTTTTTTGTGCACTAGTAATTTACATACTACTACTACTACTACTACTACTTTCACCTACTCCCATTAGGGGTAGCACAGCGGATCATCCATTTCCATTTCTTCCTGTCCTCTGCATCTTCCTCTGTCACACCAGCCCCTGCATTGTCCTCCCTTATCTCATCCATAAACCTCCTGTTTGGCCTTCCTCTTTCCCTCTTCCCTGGCAGCTCCATATTCAGCATCCTTCTCCCAGTATACCCAGCGTCTCTCCTCCACACATGTCCAAGCCATCTCAATCTTGCCTCTCTTGCTTTGTCTCCAAACCGTCCAACCTGAGCAGTCCCTATAATATAATCGTTCCTAATCTTGTCCTTCTTCGTCACTCCCAGTTAAAATCTTAGCATCTTCAGCTCTGCCACCTCTAGCTCCGACTCCTGTCTTTTCGTCAGTGCCACTGTCTCCAAACCATATAACAGAGCTGGTCTCACAACCATCTTGTAAACCTTCCCTTTAACTCTTGCTGGTACCCTTCTGTCACAAATCACTCCTGACACTCTTCTCCACCCACTCCACCCTGCCTGCACTCTCTTCTTCACCTCTCTTCTGCACTCCCCGTTACTTTGGACAGTTGACCCCTAAGTATTTAAACTCATACGCCTTCTTCACCTCTACTCCTTGCATCCCCACCATTCCGCTGTCCTCCCTCTCATTCACATATACATACATACATACCTCTCATTCACATACATACATACATACATACATACATACATACATACATACATACATACATGCATACATGCATTTGGACAAATACTAAATGTGCACGTGTGTAGAGTGCAGATCTTTTGGCATGCAGAATCTAGATGGGGAGACAAGCAGTAGCAGTAAATAATGAAATAAATATTCAGTATGAAAATGAACTGGCACTCAGGTCTGTGATTATTTATTTATTGACTTGGTAAAATTTCATGGAACATCCAAAAGGTTGCCGACCCCTGCAGTAGTGGTACATTGACACTAGCTGCTGAAGAACGATCCAAATCCTCTGGACAGTGGTCAATTGGCGACTTCACCAAACACCTTGCCGGAGCAGAGAAAAGATGGCTGCAAATCCCCAATTTGCTGGTGAATTTCATTAGACATTAGACCTTTAGCTGCAGTACATGGAGGGAGAAGGCTTCATAGACCTACTGCCTTTTTTGAACCTGGCCCGTCTTACAACAGGCTGTGGGATACTATTAAACACCACTACGACGGCCAGGATCGAAAAGCAGAAACTGTGACTGAGCAGGACTATGACTGTGAGTAGGCTTACATGCTAGGTCTTGCCTTAGTTTTGTTTTCCTCCTCGAGTGTTTCTCCCAGTACTTCAATTTTTTTTAATTTTTCGCACTTAAATGGGAGTTGTGGCGCATATAAGTTATTATTACATGTGTTAATGCAGCTGAGCTGCAACTTGTTGTTTCTACTTGTTTCTGTTCTGTGTGAATGATGTGTATGAGCTGTCTGTGGTCAGCATATGCAGTAAGTTTTGCTAATACAGCTTGTCACTTGTTGCAAACCAGTCCCTTCTCCTGTGGTTTTATTCATGACATCATCAGAGATTAGTCATGGTTGACTTTATTTTCATCATATGACAGTCGACTTTAAAAAATCTGAAGTTATGCAAACTCCTATGTACATTTGCATAGTATTGACAGACTTTTTTTGTTTAAGAAAGACGGAGCCATACCCTAGTTTGCTCAGTAAATCACTTTCATTTCTTTTCCCCTCGCTGTACTGAAAACGTACTGAACCGTGATTCCAAAACCAAGTTACGTACCAAAACGTGGTTTTTGTGCACCGTTACACCCCTAGTTTTTTCATTCTCTGCTTGTCTTGTGTTCTCTTGTGCTCATTCACATTCTCCCTCTTTCTTCACAATCACTGAGATTATAATGATTTTGCAACTGTATAGTGGTTTTCTCCTAACATTGTTTTTCTCTGCACAATCCCTTTCTCTCTTCTCTCCCTTACTCCTCACTCCATCCTCCTCTTGCCACTCTTTTTCCTTTCTCTCTCTCTCTCTCTCTCTCTCTCTCTCTCTCTCTCTCTATCTCTCTCACTCTCACTCTCTCTCTCTCTCTCTCTCTCTCTCTCTCTCTCTCTCTCTCTCTCTCTCTCTCTCTCTCTCTCTCTCTCTCTCTCTCTCTCTCGCATCTTTCTGTCTCTCTCCCTCTCGCATCTTTGTCTCTGCCCATGCTCCTTCTAGCTGGCCCACCCCCCAGCTAGAGCCCAGTCAGATCCGGCTGATAGTGTACCAGGACTGTGAGCAGCGTGGTAGGAATGTTCTCTTCGACTCAAATGCCAAGAAAAGGGGTGCAGAGGAGACCCCCATCACAGTAAGTCACTTCTTTCTTTGTATTTGGCCCTTCTTAAGGCATCCCACGTGTGTTTTGGATATTAATGTTAAGGGGCAGGAGATTTCCTTTATGATAATCCCAGAGAGTGCAGTGGATAAATTAAGCTAGTGCGCATTAAAAAATAAATAAATCTGAAAACTTAAGAAACTACACAGAGGGAGACAGAAAGAGATATTTACAGGCAGTAATAATTAAAAATATTAATTTCATGAATTCATATGCACATCACAAGCACAAGAGATGTGCCTTAGCCCACCTGCCCACCAGGAGCGCCCCACAGAAAACTACAATAGAGCAAGGAGTGAAAAGGGGGAACATGGTGTGTGTTCTGGTTGAGTGTGTGTGTTTTTGTTTTGTTGAGTTACAATCCTCAGGTTAGGAGAAACTGGTAATGGTGTTAATGAGGATGCACCTGTGACTTATCTCACAAATATGGCTGAAAAGAGGCCGAGATCCATAATGGTTGTTAGTTTGTAAAACGCAGACAGGCACTCCCATCACAATTGATGAGATGTGGCCACACAGCCATATCATTCAGTTCAATGTAATTAAAAAAAACCCTCTGTTTCCAACAACGAACCATCACTGATCTCACCAACGTGTGTGGATTATTGTTAGCGATGATATGTAATTGCAAATGGACTGTGTTTTATATAGCGCTTTTCTAGTCTACCGAACCCTCAGGGTGCTTTACAATGTATTCCTCACATTCACCCATTCACACACACCCACTCATACAGTGATGGCAAGGCACCAACCTGCTCATCGGGAGCAGTTAGGGGTTCAGTGTCTTGCTCAAAGATACTTCGACATGCTCTCTTGAGGAGCCAAGGTTCGAACCAGGAACCTTTCGATTACTAGTTGACCCGCTCTACCTCCTGAGCCATGCTGCCCGCTTATAATCCCTTTGTTTTCCTTTTTCATTTTAATGTATGTGACTGCCACGCCTTTCTGCAGCAGCTTTTCACACACAAGCACATGCAGCCACACACACACACACACACACACACACACATGTGCACACACATGCACACACGTTAACATGCACATCTAGGATGACTGATGTGTGTTCCTGTCACAGTGTGTGCTGTCCTTGTTGCTGTGGGTTTCTGTGGAGCGGCAGTTGGAGAGCGGCTTTGTTCTGTTGCTCTTATCTCCAGTAATAATAGCGTCAGCTGACAGACCATGTGTAAGCAGCATTCTTTCACACTCACATGACAGGCATGTCACTCCCTGTCTCACTCTACCCTTCTCCGTCTCTCTCTCTCTTTCTCTATCGATCTCTTTCTCCTTTTCTTTCTCTTTCTTTCTCTCTTTAGTTAAGTTTCAGAACATTCAGAATGGCACATAAAAATAGCGTTTTTTTCTTTTCTTTTTTTGAAAAAAAAAAGGATGGAAAAAAAGGAAATAACTGAATATAAGCTGCAAAATATGGTCCAAAAGAAAAATCCTTAGGTTAGACTTTAGGTTGATTGAATTCAGTTACATTCAACTGCACTTTTATCCCTCTCTCATTTCTCCTCCTCTTGTTCTTCCTTTTACATTCTTGCCTCTGAAAACCTCATTGCCATTCCCGTCCAAGCTCTCTCTCTCTCTCTCTCTCTTGCTCTGTCTCTCTCTCTTTCTGTCTCTCTCTCTCTCTGTCTTTACTGTTCTCGGCTGGTGTTGTCCTCATCCCCTTGTGCTTTAGTGTACCCGTCAACATGTGGATTTACCCAACTAGTACTGCCAAACTGGACAAAGACCAAGAATAGAAAGGCGGGAGAGAGAGAAAGAGAGAAAGAGAGAGAAAGAGAGAGAGAGAGAGAGAGAGAGAGAGAGAGAGTGTGTGTGCGTGTGTCTGTGTGTGTGTCTCTTAGCTGACAGTTGCTTGAAGCTAGTTGTTAGAATAGCTGAGGGTATGCATATTAAAATTCAAAGGGGTGTGTGTGTGTCTGGGTGTGTTTGCGGTCAGGGTTGTGTCCGGGTTTTTTAATTCAGTGCATGCTGCTGCCTGGTTAGTACTTAGCCAATTACTGTGTGACTTCAGTCACATGATAGACACTTTTTTTTCTTCACCTGGAAGATTTTGTCTTTTAGGAGATAGAGAGAGATTGAGGGGCAGAAAGAGGGTCAGTGTGAGGAAAAAGTGGCTCAAAGAGAGGACTGGAAAAAGTTATATTGAGGGAGAGAGGCAATGGAAAGGAAGGAATGGTGAGAGAGGTGGAGAAGTTGAGAGAGCGAGAGGGGAAGAGGAGTGAAAGGCAAAGGGTTTCGGAACAAGAGAGAGAGACAGGTAGAGGAGGAGGAGAGCGGTATGGATATGGAAGAAATAGAGTGGGAAAGAGCAAGAGAGGAGAATGGGAGTTCGAGGAGTATGGGGGGTGTTCAACAGGGAATTAGTGCAGTGCAGTCTTGCACATAAGTTTCTTGGGAAGTCATGTGACTGGGAGTCACATGCTCCTGGCCTCTGTGTACATGCCACACTTGCAGGGTTTGGCTGTACTGCAGCAACACACACACACACACACACACACACACACACACAGAAAACACAGGCACTGTGTCTTTGAGCTCTGTTTCTTTCTCATTCTCTTTCTTCCTCTCCTTTTTGGTGTCTCTGTCACTTATTTTGTCAAGCTGTCCTTCTCATTCTTTCTCTATCTCGCACACAATCACATACACATTGACAGTATGAAATGAGAATTTGAAACCCAGCTACGTATGCAGACCCCCAATGCATTACTCTGGAGTATAGTGCCAAGTTAAGAAGGCACATGACACAAGCTGACTGAGTGATTTCAGCTCGTATTCTTATGTTTAAAGAAGAGCTTATTCTTTCGGTTTATATGCCTTTTTATTAAGTTTCTTTATTGTGAGAGACTGGTAAAATATTGTTCAGTTTGTTGTGACTCTGCTAAGATGTGTAACCAAATGTTATGAATAACTTCTGTTCCCTGAAGGAGAGGAATGAGGTACAACACATATAGTATGGGATATCCCGCCCCTGTGTGGTCTGACTGGACACCTTTATTTACGCCTTTACGGCAGATGAGCTGTGGTGACATACGTGAGGCCCCGCCTGCACATATCTACATCTGTCACAGCCATCCCTCAGTTCGATAGCCGCTCTTCACCGAGCCCAGTGGGGCAACCTAGTGTTGCACCTTGTTCCTGTCCTTCAGGGAACAGAAGTTATAGTCATAATGTTTTGTTCCCTCTCAGTCAATTCATTCCATACAACACATAGAATATGGGACATGTATTCACGCTCCACAGAGCAGTCACCAAATCGGGGTCAAACATAGTGCATCATAGACCCAGCACTGAGGTCAGCAACCTGCGGCTCCGGAGCCCATGAGCTCCCATGAGCCCTTCTCCAGTGGCTCGCTGTGGCTTTGACAAAACATTATATGGAAATGAATGAAAAACTTTTGTCTTTTTTTTTTTTACATTTTAAATTCCATTTATCATTGTGGGTGGCACAGTGGTTAATGCGGTTGCCTCACAGCAAGAAGGTCCTGGGTTTGAACCCCAGGGTTGTCCATCCTTGGGGGTCATCCCAGGTCATCCTGTGTAGAGTTTGCATGTTCTTCCCGCTTCTGCTTGGGTTTCCTCTGGGTGCTGCAATTTCCTCCCACAGTCCAAAGACATGTAGGTGAGGTGAATCGGCCATACTAAATTGTCCCTAGGTGTGAATGTGTCGGACCTGTGATGGACTGGCAGCCTGTCCAGGGTGTCTTCCCACCTGCTGCCCAATGACTGCTGGGATAGGCTCCAGCGTCCCGTGACCCTACTCAGGATAAGCGGCTTGAATAATGGATTTATCATTTTTGTTGGCCTAAAGTGATTCTTACATTCTCCAATTTTAAAAATGTGTAGCCTATACACTGATTAAAAAAACAAAAAGTGCTAACATTTCGTCAGCTAAAATGTGTGTCCAGCCTACGTCTGCGGCCCGGTGCATTTTCATCTAAGTTTTGCCGAACCTCTAGCGGTGGCTAGTCTTGAGTCTCCCTACCTCAAGCATGAACTACATTATCCAAATATTGCTCCTGCCTCATCGATGAGAGCCTGCAGTTTTGTGTGAAGATGAAAGTTACATCTTACAGCCCTGGTGTCGAGAAGCTCTGCAGTGACGTTCAGAAATCACATTAAACGGGTGAGAATGCTAATAGGTTATTATTTTGCAACAAAGTATCTGTTTTAGTAGGTTGTGATTTTGTCAGTGAATTGAATGACCCTTAGCTGTTGTGTTTTTTATGCTCAGGCCCAAGGGTTGATTGCTGTACATGGCTGAGGAAAAAAGAAGAGGATTACCTCGCACTGACCTGGACTTTGTTCAGTTTTGTGTTTGGCTCATCCTGAGTTCCAAAGCTCGTGGACAAAACACTCAAATTTAGCACTCCATGGGTAGCTGGTGACTAACACCAACAGGGGCCATTAAGTTGACTTTGAGCCCGCAGTTACCTATTGAACAAGCAGAGCTAACTAGCTGTAGCTAGCAAGCCTAACTCGGCAGAGGTGTTCTTGTTCTTAGCGAGGTGAAGAGTGTAAGAACTGAGGGATGACCGTGGTGACGGATGTATTTAAGTTCAGGCAGGGCCTTATATACATCACCACAGATCATCTGCCAGAAAGGCGTGAATAGAGGTATCTCCAGTCAGGCCATGCAGGGGCGTGATATCCCATACTATGTGTTGTACCCAGTGAATCGACTGAAAGGGAACTGTTGGCATAATCATCAGTGTTTTGGTTTAAAGTTTGGTTGAAATGTTGTCACAGCCTCGGGTTGTTAACAGATTAAATGTGATTGTCATGAACCTTTTTTTGATTAGGCACATTGTACTGTAACTTGCCACAGCACAGGACCCCATAGCTGAATTTAGACATGAAGTTGTTTGGAGAAATACATCTATGGTAATGTTTAAAGGGTGACATTATTTGCTTTCTTTTCCGGGTTCTTCAGATGGAAACGCCCACTTAAGCCGTTAGCAAAAAGCAGTGACGCGGGTTAGTGCTGATGCCCTCCCTTCCCCTCCCCTCCCCTCCCTCAACCCCCCACACACGCAGTTTACTGACAGTGTAAGCATGGAGCATGACGAAGGTTAGGTCACATGGGAAAGGTTTTAGAAGGGCTTTGGAAAATAGCATTTTGATGCTAAAACATAACGTACTTCGACCAAAATTTGAATTTTCGGATTTGAATACATAGTGAACACTACTGGGAAGCCATAGAATTATATAAAAACTTCAAAAACAGGAAAACATGGACCCCCCCCCCTTTAAGGGTGCTATGTATGATGCTTTGGCTTTCCTGGAGTATAGTATGACCAGTAAATATCAATTGGAGCTGTAATGGTTGAAATAAAGGAAACAGTTCACTGTTCCCCAATCCCTAGATTTCTGCATTTGAGTTGAGTATTTTTGTTGTTTTGTGATGCCTCACCCACCTGAAGGCTTTACCCATATTTGTGGTCCCCAGTAAACTATATAGCAATCAAATTGGGTATCCAGCACCTTTCTGTTTGATCTTGTTGCTTGAAATGGGACCAAGTTGTGTGTCTTTTGTCTTGTTTTTATGTTTGTTTGTTTTTTTGTTCCTGTTGCTATACAACAGTTGTCAGCACCCAGGTGAAAATAACACATCTCACTAAATATGATAGGCTTATTTATGGGTTTTAGAAAAGCCAGTATAGCCAGTCAGCAGAGCCATACCCTGATAAGCCTATTGCCTTTCTTGGTGTGGTTATCAAGAACTCATTCTTCACCATGATGGGAAATTCACTCAAGGTAAATGTTTGGCTTTTGCTGAAAAGTTAAGTCTGCAAATATCTATTTTTCCAAGATGCTTCTATGTTCCAACATTTAAATGTCAGGTAGTAAAGTGAAAGAGGCTTGTAAGGTCGACAAAATGTTGGATTCCTGCTCTGATCTCGAGTCTGTGTTCCTGCATTTGGTGTATGTCAATGTGCGGGCATGTTCACACAGAAAAATGTGTGTGGGCAGAACCACCTGCAAGTATTTACCCTTCTACACTGGTGTCTGTGTTTGTGCCCAAAATTATGCTGAGATGTGTGTGCATGTGTGTGTCACCCAACAGAGAATGTGTGGCGAGGGCCAGGCGAAAATGTTCGGGAAGTGCTGTCAACTCCGTCCTACAGGGGGCAGCAGCAGCTCCCTGGACAGTTCGTCTTCCTGTGCCTCTGAGAGCCGAGACACAAGAGAGCAGGGCCTCCGCTTCCAGGTAGCAGACGGATGCACATACAGCCCCCCCCCCCCACACACACAAACACATCTATCTATGTCTGTCTATCTATCTATAAAATTACCATTGACTTGCATTCAAGCTCAGGGACGGGAGGCCTCCCCTATAGCTAGCTGTTATGCTCCAAGCAGAAGTAACCTCACTGTCAAGCTCCAGTGCACAACATACTCATTATGTGTCCGATACACTTCTTGTTATTTTCGCAGCCTTAAAAAACCATGATATTTGAAAGTTTTGTGACGTGGTACCATTTTACCTTCCAATACCGAAGATAACCAGAATTACTGCCTTTCACCATTAGGGAGGATTATTGGTTTTACTCATTGTGCATTGCACATTTTTACATGGCCAGACAGACCTTTTTTTTTTGTTTATCAGTGGTCAGTAGATTAGGCTTGTTGTTGAACATTTGACTGAGCTGAGAAGTTTTAAGTGTTGAAGCAATTCATGACTTTGTATATAGGGGTATTTACAGTGTCAATTTAAAATCACCAATGTTCCTCTGATGCTGGATGTAACATAAGAAGTTTCCCACTGTTAAAAGCCTCGTATTGAAAAAAAAACCCTGTCCTCCTCTCTTTGCTCTCCTCCTCTGCTGTCCTCCAGGGCTCAAGGTGTTCATCCGATGTGGTCATGCTTGGGGAGATGATGTTTGGCTCTGTGGCCATGAGCTACAAAGGCTCCACTCTCAAGATCCACCACATTAGGTAAGAGGAATGGAAATCTATCAGTAGCATTTTGT
Source organism: Lampris incognitus (assembly GCF_029633865.1). Taxonomy (NCBI): domain Eukaryota; kingdom Metazoa; phylum Chordata; class Actinopteri; order Lampriformes; family Lampridae; genus Lampris; species Lampris incognitus. The sequence goes on from NC_079218.1 coordinate 38,046,603, forward strand.
TTTCCTCCACAACTGAAAAACCATCATGTACACATCCCATCCCTCGATAATTAAGAATATTAAACATGGTACCAGGACTTTTTCTATTGGTGTCAATTAAATTTTGATGCCTCCACATGACCGACATAAGCAAACGAGTCTGTCAGCAAGAAGATTAGATGTTGCTATATCATGATTCGAAATGTTTGAGTCAGGGTGGGATTCCCTGTGAAAATCTGCACACAGACGGGATACATAGCCAAAATCAGATACATTTCCTTGTCACTGAATATCTTGCATACCTCTTTTTCCAAAACTCCTCTCAGTCTCTCACTCTTCTCTTCTACACAAATGCACAAGCTACTGGTGGACAAATGTAGATCTTTGTGACAAGAGGAAATGCTAATGTGAAATGAAATTGTTCTTCGTGTTTTTGTCCACAGGAGCACGAAAAGCCAACAAAAATACTAAAACTCCCAGTAGCAACTTTAAATGCAACAAAACAAAATTAAATGAAAAGGCAAAAATCTTACTCTCAAATTCAAGATTCAGTAATTTATCACCATATCAACTTTACAGTTGATTTGGAATTTGTTTCGACAGTTGATTTGGAATTTGTTTTGGTGTGCTCACAGATAACAAGAGTAAACCTATAACCACACAATACACACAAGGAACGTCCACAAAAACATACTGTTACAGGTATAATTCAGTTAATGCAACCATATATCCCATGCCATTAAAGTCCATGTGCTTAAGGAGACTATACTTGTACGATCAGTGAAGCATTTAGGATGTGAATTGCTGCACGGTAAGTGCTGTTATGGAAGCAAGAAGTTCTGGTCTTGATACTGAGGAGTCTTATCCGAAGGGAGATGGTTGAACAGGGTGTTGGCCAGGTGTGAGGAGTCCTTTAAACTTTTAAAACCTTTCCACTGAATGCGAATATGGTATAGTTCAGAAATGGTAGGGCGTTCGCAGCCAGTTATTTCTGAAGCTATGCGCATGACTCTGACCAACAGGTTTTTCTCATAGGCTTTAGAATTGCCATACTATACAGTTATTGAGAAATTGAGCACATTTTCTATTACAGCTCTGTAGAACTGTAACGTTGCAACCATTGACACTCCAAGTTCCCTAAGCTGCCTTTGAAAGAATAGTCTTTGGTGAGGCTTCTTCTGGATGGTGGTGAAGTGTCTTCCCATTTCATGGAGGAAGAGATTGTAATCCAATGTGGTTAATGGCCAGCAGTAGTAGCTCTCCCTGATTTTTACGGAAGTTAACCACAAGTTCTTTAGTTTTGTTGATGTTCAGCTCTGGATTTTTATCGCTACACCAATCAACAAGAGAGGCGCTTATAGAAAGTAAGCTGTGTCATCATTACAGGGAATCAGTCCCACCAGTGTCGTATCATCAGCAAACTTAGTCATTTTTACAGTGTCAGTGTGAAATACAGTCATTGGTATATACAGAGTAGAGCAGAGGTGAGAGGACACACCCCTGAGGGAAATCTGTGCTAATGGCCTGTGAGTTTGAAAATCTACTGTTGAATTTGACAACCTGTGTTTCTGCCCAGTAAGAAGTACAAGACCCAGAGACAGAGACTGATGGAAACGTAGTTGAAAAAGTTTATATATTTCTGAAAATGAATAATAATAAAAAAAAAAGAATTGCAGTATGATCCATTTAATCTGATATCTTTTCCCACATGTCAGAAAAGCAGAGAACCAAATTGCTTTTAAATCCTAAATGTTAGGATTGACGGTTTTCTTATTAAAGTAATAGAATCAGTGAAGCTTGGTCTCTCAGCACAATTCCCACACCAATACCACTTCTGTGCATCCCTAAATAGAAACAAAAGATCAATGCCTTGGATTTTCAATGAGCAGGATTTTGGAAAAAAAAACGGACAAGGAAGGGGAAAGGTTGTGAGTGAATGAAATTGATGAAGAGAGTAAGGGTGGATCTGGAAGTGATGATATGCTTTTCAACATGGTTGCTGCTTTGTCAACTATCTGAGGTAGTTAATTGCATTCACCTCTTCTGGCAGGTCTAAAAACTCACCATGGGTTCAAAATCGGGTGTTCCACCTGATTATAGGTGGAATATCAGTAGTGCTATGGGTCCCAGGGACTCGAGTTGGATACACATCTCTCTCTCGCTCTCTCTCACACACACACACTCTCTCTCACACACAAATGACACAGGTCATACTGACTTTTTTTGTGCTGTTCTGTCTTCACATCAGGTCTCCGTCTCAGCTGATGCTGAGTAAGGTCTTCACAGCCAGGACAGGTGGTAGCGTATATGGCAGCTTAAACACGTAAGCAAACATACACACACAAAAACAGACACACATCCTCTCCCTTTCTCGCAGCCTGATCACTAAAGTCCACACAAACATGTTGTTGCAGAAAATGCCCTCTTTTGTCTTCACTTATTTTCATCTGTAACTAAACAATGTTTCCTGCAAACACTTCACCCAGAGATCTATTATCTCTGCCCAACTGCCTTCTTACGCTTCCTCTCTCTTGTTCTGACTTTCTCTACTCATTACATCCTCCTCCATTCTTTTCTTCTTCACTCCAGCATGCCATCCAACACTGTTGTTAGCTGTCTCTGCCCCCCCCCCCTTTCTTTGCTTCAGTCTGTCCTGCATCCTCCTTCTGTTCCCCTTTTCCCATTCCTTATCCATGATGTTATATAGTATATGCCCTACATATTTAAGGGGCAAGTTTGATCATGGTGCAATTTCCATACAGGATTAGATTGAAAATAAGTCTCCCTTCTGAGGGGATATATTGTTAAACATACGTTGATATTTGGAGTCTCATCACCAGCCAGTCAGACTAACTTGGTCTAGTCAGAAAGGCACGAACTGAGGAAGCCTCTTGGACGAGAGGCGAAATGTCTTCACGGATATATACCAAGTCCAGTTGCACTTGATTCAACTCCTTTGGATAACCATGACCTGGATGAATGAGAACATTCACAGACATGTTGATATTTATATGTTTTATTTGTGTTCAGAATTTGTTTTGAATTGTCAAAATAAAAAAATTTTTGCCTTTTATTTTTTTTTCTTCCTTAATGGACAGGTTACAGGACAGCCTTGAGTTTATCGGACAGGACTCCAACACTCTCAAGCCCGACCAGAACACCGGGGCCAATGGTCTCCTCGGAAACATAGGTAACCAAAGCAACATAGCACTGTAAATGCTGTCAATGCCAAACCAGGGACAAAGTGCTGTAGGCGCCCTGGTTAGATGACCATCCCCCAATTCACCTTTGTCCCCAAAAACATCATTTTTAGCATAGCAAGGATTTCTCTCAAATATCATGTTCTAGTAACGGTAGGGCATGTCTGACTGCATGAATGACGTGGCACAAATGTGATTGTGGCCCGGATTATGTCATTAGGACTTTACATGAGTTAAAGACTTAATTTTACTTAAGGATTGTTGTCCAAGTTACCGCTAGCATTCGTTTTCTTTCCTTTGAGCATAAAACAAAAGGTTCTAACACAACTTTTGAACAAACAGAGAACACGGTTATATGCAACATGTTTTTACCGCACAATTCATTTCTTGTTCCTCACTTCTCTGTTAGGTGCAACTTTAATTTCTCCTTTTTCAGTGTGTTCTATTTGAGTTTTAAGTGACCCAGTCACTTAAGTAAAGCGACAGTATCGCAAAAGATTATTCGCGGTGTGTTTATACTAAGCAGTTTTGTTCTTGCCACTTCCCTACTAAATATATGAAACTTGAACTTTTTCTTTCTCTTGAGCTCAATTCATAATTCAGTTGCTTTGATAAAACTAAGTTGTTGCAGTAGATTCTGTTTTTGCATTTTTGTCTCTAACATTCTTATGTGGATTTAAAGAAAAGAAAACAGCTGGATTGAATTTGCCAATAGCTCTTCTAGGGACCTTACAAACAGTCTGAAAACATTTAATAAGGTTTTTCCAGGTCAGGTGTGGCTGACGGGCATATTTGGTGTAATCAACTGATTTCTCAATTGTTTGAAGAAAAAAAAAGCCCTCACTTGAAAATACATATGCTAGGTCAACCAGTACAGGCCTCAATGTTGTTTTGATTGGGGTTTTGCCTAGTGAAGATAAAGCAAACATATCTTTTCTGGGTTGGCTTGATTTAACTTTAGTGATTTGAAGGGAGGGGGGTGTTACTGAATTGGGTCTTAAATAAACATTGCAAAAGTCATTTAAGGACTCGCACATCATCCAGTTTTCAAACCCTTAGAGCTGTTGGTAAAGTCTACCAAGCTATGTGATTGGTTTTTTTGTTTTGTTTTTGTTCCGTTATAATTTGTCATCCTCACAGAAAAGGGCACAACATTAGTTTTGCGAACCAAGAAAAAGAAACCCTCTTTTGCATTTTGTCAGTGTGTTTTCTGTGAGTGATCACAGCCTACCTGCCTGTCTGTCTGACTGACCCCTGAACTATCAGTGGATCTCCATCCTGTCATGTTGGACTCAAAACAAAACAAAAAAAAGAGAAAATTCCAATAACTCAGTTGTTGACAGCAGGAAGGTTTGGGCGGTCAACCTTCCTCCTTACAGCTTCACTAACAGTGGTTCATATCGTGTTTTTGTCTCTTGTTTTTTCTTCCTCTCTTTCCCTCCCTATTTTTTTTGTTTTGTTTTGTTTGTTTGTTGTTTTTTTTTTTGTGCTGCCCAGGATTCTCTCAGCTCTGCAGCCCTCGACGGGCATTTTCTGAGCAGGGCCCTCTGCGCCTCATCAAGAGTGCCTCTTTCTTTTCAGGTTGGAGCTTGCGCTGGTCGTGACTTGTGTGTTCAGCTGCATGTGTGTGTGAAGGCTGTAGGAATAGTTGTAATAATAGTAGCAGTAGTAGTGCAATCCAGTTGCAGTTGCTCTAGCAGTCATTGCGGTTTTGCAGGCTTTGACTCCCTGCAGCTGCATGCATGTATGTAGAGTATTTAGAGATGGTGATGGTCTTAGTTTGCAATATCACAGCATGTCTGCAACCAATCTGAGTCACTTAGCTGCAGCCCAGATAATTCTTCGGCTTTGTTTTTTTTCCTGCTTGCAGTGCTAGATGGGGTGGGGTTGCTGTCCAAGTCCTATTTCGTTTAGTGTCATGTATTTTTGTCAGAGAAAGGTTCAGATTGCATTTGTATACTTGACTGTATATGAAAGGCTGGACTTGGCTGAACTTTCTGTCTGCCTTTGAATCATCCTGTGTGGGTGACCCCACCCGCTAGTGCAAAGGTTGGCCAAAGCAAACCCTGATAAGAACCTGCCGATGCTATCTGACTCAAGTTTGGTCTGCATTGAAGCACGTACACGGGCATGGTGCATGGGAATTTCTGCTCACTGGTGTTGGTGCCTGTTGCTGTAGTAATAGTAAAAAACCTATCTTCACCTCCCTCCATCTCACGCTCTGTTCAATAGCTCAGTCACTTCCAGTCTTGCCTTATTTCTGATACCTGGGAAAATAAAGATGTACAGTGTTACCAAAAATATTATCACCATTATTTTCTGATATTTAATGCCATTTAGTGGTCACTTATGCAAAGTGCTTTCTTTAATAAAAAGAAAGGAGAAAAACATAATAATGATGAAACCAGGGAAAGCTACCTGAACTAAAATGCTCTTTCTGTAGCAAGCCTTCTCTATCTTTACACAGCTGTATTCACAACCTGCCGCAGTCCTCCACTGTAGGTTACATAGCCTGCTTCACTGGAACAGCAGGGGGTAGATGCTTTGCCCAAGGGCACATCAGCAGCAGTTATTGAGTGAGGTTTTTCCCATCCCCATATTTTTCCAGCTGGACCATGGGTTTAAACTGACTGCCTTTGTCATAGGGCTCCTTACAGCGCCATGTGTGCCATGTATTTTTAGTATGTGTGGCCTTGCAGCGTGGGTGGGGAAACAACACTGAGGGCCACCTGTTTCCACTCCAGGTGAAAGTCTGTGACCACTCTCATAGCTGTATGTGTCATCACCTGCCAATTAAATAATACCTGTCCCTTTTTCAGGTAACACTCCCTACATCAGTTTCCTAAGAAAATTGCTCATGTGATCTATGTATCATAACCACAAAGAAATGGATACCTTTTATGTAGTCCTGTGCTTCAGGTCACATAAGTGCTTTGCAGCACTTTGTACAGTTATAATCCCAGTTAGCTTAGCATCCTGTGTATAGTATGTGTATTATATAATACGAGCTTACATTTTAGGTGCTCAGCTGATGCTCCTATTCAGGGTGCTTTGGAAACATTAGAGTAATGCATCTAACACACTAAATTCAAGATATACACTGTTGAAAGTGCTACCTGTGTTCTTGCTAGTAGTTGTAAGTTGATCAGAGAGCATATTTGCTGAAAAAAATTCCCCTGCGTGTTCTTTAAATATCCTCTCTGCTATATCCCCTCTATTCTTCCCTGGCACTTTGCGTTCCTCTCTCCCACTGTGTGAAACCTCTAGTTTATATCTCTCTCTGTCTGCCTGCTGGTGCAGGGGCGCTTACCTCTATAAAAATAGCCCTCCTCTCTGCTAGCTAGCGCATTGCTGCCTGCTTGCAGCCCTGTTAAGGTTGCCCTTACGTTAGCGTGCCATGTAACTCTGTCAGTTATGCAACGCTGGAGTGGCTACAGAGTGTGGTGTGTTGCAGGAACAAAGTCACATGTATACACACACACACCCATACACACATACTTGAATCACATCAACAACCTACTGTAAACTATGCTTTTTTTTGTTTCTTTTTTGACTACACATTCAAATGATGAATTTGTGGTTTTCACACCCCCCTACTGTGGCTTGTATCGACTTTATCTACCCACTCCGCATGCTGACATATTGACAAGGAGGACACCTGAGAACACAACCGTCAATGCCCTCATTTGCGTCTGCATTGCCAGGCTTTTGCACCAGGCTGTACAAAGATTTAGCAACCTATTTGATTCTGTACAGCATCAGGGCAAGAACCAGCAAACAAAAGCATGTTACAACAGTCGTGGGTTGCATCTAGCAGGCTGTTGACACTTCCTTATTTCTGGGAAAGGGGTATTGGTGTGTAAATAAATGTTTTGCTATCACCTTGGGAATCAGTCAGTGAAATCCACATGACTGTAGGGTTTCTCTCTGCTCCTGGTTTGCGTTATAACAACCTCAGGAGGTAGGATTTGCCCCCTTGTGACATTGCAAATGGAGTTGTTGTGCTCTCATAAGCCTAACCAATCCTCCAGCATCATAGAAAGTTGAATCATCTGGATACAACGCTTATTAACAGAAACGTTTCGTCACTCATCTAAGTGACCTCTTCAGTCTAAACTGACTGCAGGTATCCTCACCCTAATCGTCCACCAATTGTTTTGATCATAGCATCAGGCCTCAGTTATTTTCATGGGCCTTATTATTTTCTCATGTTGAAGATGAGAGATTTAGAAAGGAATAGTGAAATGGTGGGTAGGTCTAAAATGAGATGGGTTGGGTTCCCATTGACTGCCTTGGTGCTGTGTTGTAGTATGGAGGCCAATGCCATCAGCCTTCC